>NC_092427.1:33419678-33594678 GCF_036169615.1 Heliangelus exortis
TGAGGAAGGATAAGGCAGAGGTTAATTTCATCTGCATGAGCAGTGGAGGATGAGCTTTTGGAAATACTGTCAGACCAGAGTCTTAATGCCTGGCAAAGTGACTCATTGGGAGTCATCACAGGAAAGGAAGTTGAATAGAATAAAAAACGGAACAGGATGGGGGCTTAAACAGGAGAAAGAAGTGAGAGAAAGGAAACTGGATTGTTTAAAAGTGGCCTGAGGTTACAAGTTCTATAATGAGATTATTTAAAAAAAAATACGTGCATATATGTAAAATGTATCTATATACATGTAAAATTACATACCTATACACACATTATGTAGATACAAAAATACATGTAATAGCTGCATGCATTTAGAAAAACAGACTTCTCTCTGAAAAGAGACACATTTGTGGCTTGCCTTCCAAAGTTGCCATCTGAGGTACTTGTTTTGGTACCAGCTGGCACTAACATGACAAGGGGAATAAGCTTGACTTCCCCTCTAGAAACCCACAAGTTTTTAAGTTATGCTCATATTCACCACAACAAAAAAATCTACAGAATATGGAGTTGTATGCTCATGTAAAAATCCACCAGAAAGCAACAAACACATTGTTTTACCATTCCTTAAAGAAACACTGCACAATAAACGAGACCTTTATTTTTTTCAATAAAAATTAAAAAAATAGAGCTTGCACTGGCAATTCAGTGCAACGTGGAAAAGTTTCTCTTTTCCAACTATTTTTACTGTGAAACTTTGGGTAATTAGCCACATGTCATGTCAATTTTAGCTAATTCAACTGGAAAACAGCATGTAGACAGTGTCAATAAATACCCTCACTCGCAGCAGCCTAACGCAGAGCACCTCCTTGAATTCATCATGACTGAAAACATTACTTGTGCAACCAGAATTTCCATTGACAAAAAGAAGAATTTCAGTTCCCAGGAAAGATGACAAAAGCATTTTAATAATCATAAAAGAAATATTCAACTGATTGCCAGCTCTCTCTGATTCAGAATCGACTCCTGTGAGTAAAACTTAGTGTGTAGTCCAATAGTAACTACAATGTCATTTTTCATGTTCAAAGATGAATGCACATCATAAATCATGTAAATAAAAAAAAATAAATTAAAAAGGCATTCACGATGAAAGCAATTATTCTGGAAAACTGTGTTAGAATGCATATTTTCTAAATAAATTCTACATCTCATCTCCCAAACAAATTTATATCCATGTGTGAAATATTCCCTACTTAATCCCCAGAGTGACACCTGCTGGATTTCACTAACAGAAACAAAAGGACATATATCCCCATTATATTTCAGGATATTCAGAATAGTTCAGGATAATCATTGCAAAAATGTGCCCTCTTAGTACTAAGCTTTGCACAGGGTCATATTTTTTGTTTAATTTAGGACAGTAAATAAATATATGCAGCCACTGAGAAAAGAAGTAGGAGGTCTGAAGCTCTTAGTAATTTCTGAAACAACACTTTAAAATTTGTATCTAGAAATAATTATAGAGCTCAACATGGGGAGATAAACTGTATTAATTTCTGATAATATTAATAGGGAAAATACTTTAGAAGCTTAAACAAATGAGTGTTGGTATGATAAATTTGTTCTGGTACATCTTTTGCTTTACTTAAATGGAACTCTAGCAGCATTGCCAGTATTGCAATATTACAAAATTTAGTAAAATTAACAAGATTTTACCACTGTAATTAGGGGAGAAAAAAAATTAAGGGAAAAGCTAAATGATTATACTAAGAATGATACCTTATGCTCATACAAGCATCAAGTTTTCAAGGTCAAAACTATCAAAGGTGGAACATATGATACAGTTTTTAGGAACTAAGAAGATATTCAGTCTAAACACAGCTGATGGCATACCACAGCATATACAGAACATAATAATAAAATCAAATTTTAAAAATCACTAATTACTGTGTTTAGGTCCTTGTTATTATAAAGGAAGTCAGACTGGTATGAGCTTTATGAAACAATACTGTCACTGATTTTGTTTGGGATATTTTTTAAATAAGGCCTACATGATCCAGGCATAAATCCAGAAATACAACAATTGGTTTATTTCCTAAGAATCAGTATCTTAATGGTCAGTTTGAGCTTAACAGTGGCCAAAACTGTCAGTAAAATCTTGGATGACATCTATGCTATATTAAAAAGTGTCACTTTATGGTGACAAGCAAAATTACACCAGCTGAGAGTCTGCTTTCTTTTCTTGAAGTGAGTACTTTGCTTCTCTCATGGAAAGTCTTTCTTTAATGCATTACATTCAGTTAAATGCATTTCAAATGCATCATTCCAAGCAAAAGCAACTCTAAACAAATCACTTCTGGTTTTTTGGACAGCAATGATTGAAAGTGTTTGCACAGAACCTGGGCAGAAAAAGAAGGACTTTTCTGGGAAAATGTAAACCATATAAGCAAGCTTGGGAGACTAAGACAGATATGCATGAGAGATAACTGTGAAAACAAAACTTTGAAAATGCAGAAGTTTAGCTGTTCAGTTTTGCACAGATTCCGAAACAGGACAAGAAGAAAAAAGTACCTCTAAGAACAAAATTTTTAATGGAAACAATTTTAATAAGTAGATCTTATATTAAAATGCTCTGCCTGTGGAGTTCTCCATTAGTATAATAAGTAAGTAATAGGATAATTCCTGCTGTTCTTTGTGAAAGTCTTTTACACTGAAAACATCAGAATAGCCAACATGAGTTAAAAAAAAAAAAAGAAAAAAAATGAGTTGTGAACACCCATGGAAAACTTTCTCCTCTTTCTCTTAGATATTAAAAGGAACAACATGCAAATGTATTCAATTTGAAATACTAACATTCATGACTCATGGTTTTCTAAACAAAGGATGGGGTTTAGGACTAATGTATTTGAAAGACACTTTAAAAACTTACATGTTCTCTCTTTAGCTGACATATTAGGAATAATAAAATTTAGTGTGACAGAGGCCTGTATGACATATATGCACGTATGTGCACAGAAATAATGTATTATATAGTATATTGTGCATTTAGTTCCCATAAACAAATATACAAACACAATTCCAGATTTATTTTACTGTTGAAAGTTATTTGTTTGTCAACTCACATCTGTTTTGGTAATAGAAGCATTCACTCCTTCCTCGACACAGTGGTTTAAAGGATGTATTTAATTCCAGAGGTCTGACAATTTGCTACACCAAAGGCTTAAAATATTTCCTAGTTACAGAACTGTGACATGAGAAACTAAGACACTGTTTTCAATAAGTTTAAGGCTTAACTAAGGAAAGCACTACATATGACACCCACTGCCATAGCTACACATGCTTTTAGAACAGAGGTGCCTGTAATACTGCTGTAATGCCAATACTGTGTGTTCCCATACACTCTACAGGAATGAGAGCTACTCAGAAGCAGAGAAGGAGTTCTGCTAGCAGACCAAGAACACTGTAAACATATTGAGAACACATGGGAACAACATCTTAAAGAGAATTTTTAGTTTGTTTTCCTAACTGTAAACTTGGATTTCTCATTCAAGAAATTCCTTCAATTGCTTTCATAAATAGCTTACGTATTTTTGTTTTCTATAGAAGCTCTAGAAGCTATTTTCTATAGAAGCTATTTTCTATAGAAGCTATTAGATGTACACATTTTAAATATCACTGTGTACGTGTTATTATCGATAGGAACATTTTCTTCCCAAATGACCACAAGCTGGTAAAAATCTATCTGCAGTATTCTGTGGACCTGTGTAGGTCAAATCCTACCCAGCTCTTGCACATGCTAGGAATGGTATTGGAACCAGGTGATTAACTTGAATGCATAGAATAAAAAAACATGTTAGTCATTATATTGGGAGCCTCTTCATGTAGCCAGGTGAGATATCAGTCACCAAGAACGAGACATGAAGTTTGGTTTTTTCAACTTGTGCATTCAAGAATTAAGAGAAGTCATGGAAAAAACAGCTGCCAACAGACTGCAGAACACAGGTGACTAGATGGGTGATAAGTGTATAATTCCTTCAAGAGGAAAATACCCCTGTTTATCTTACCCTTTGAGTGTCAGGGGAAAAATTCCACCTGGCTCTGAATAGGCCAAGACTTCAAGAGTTGTGTTGTATCAGGGAAAGCCTTTTTGAAGGGACAAAAACTGCATTAATGCAGACCAAGAGTCTCACTGATCAGGAATTCAGAGTACAGTGACATTTGAAGTTGACAGGACATACATCACACAAGTCTTGAACTTGCAATGCATGTTATGTATTCAGGCACTTAGTTTTGCCCCCTATAAAATGTAATCATGCTCTTCTACATCACTATGCTGCCACTGCCTTTACTTAAGTTTGCCAATAATGCAGATTCTGGCATCAAACCTGCAAGCAGATAAATGCCTGACACTTCCTTTGTAGGCAGTACCACCAGAAACTAAACCAGTTACTTGAAAAGAACATAAAACATTTATCTAAAAAATCAAGCTGAAGTTCTCTGAACACAGTTGTTCCTACTGCACTGATCATTTAAACAACATCAACACTTCATATATGAAGTGTCACCTGGTTTATTTATTATCACTAAGTGCCTTTTGTGCTAAAGATCTTTGAAGTTGGACAAAGACTTTGGGATTGCTCGTATATGCAGTGAAGTGAATTAGAGTTTGGGCAGATTACCTAAATACTATGAAAATACAGATAATTTTTAATTGATAATTTCAGACAGTATTCTATAGCATGTGTACTTTGAAAAGAAACACATATTCAGATCTGATCTTATTCACATTTATCGAGATATAATGCATCTCCTCAAATTCACAGCACAACAATCAGCTTTAGCACACCACTGATCTGAACAGGTATGAACTGTTATATGCATTATTACTGAATATGAATTAAAAGATTCACAGTATGCACCATATAACTAGAAAGACTGCATTGGCACAATTATCAGAGCAGCAAGATTTGGCCCCCAGAGTATCTGGCATAAGTTTATTAAGGTAGAGAAAAGAAAAAAAACCCCTCAGATATTTTTATTACTATTTCAATCTCAACCCCTATAAAATGTAAGGATGACTAAATGAGTCATCATAGATCAATTCCAAGTGTGATTTGTAGCCTGTGCTATTTCATATCCTTCAGAAACAAGATTTCTTTTCTGCCTCTACAGATCCACTGCTTACACACATGCACAAACAACTGGAGGTACCAACCACAGCAATGCAACAGCATTTGTGAAAACAAGAGAGTATCACATCTGTTCTGGAAAGCTGAAGAAGTGGCAAGACTCATTGCTGTCTCTCAGCTGATACTGGAAGGCAGAGAATCACACACTTCCCACTGTTCAGTAGTTCCTAAAGGAAATTAAATAGGGGACAACTACCTTTCTAATAAATCAATTCAGTATTTGTGGGAATAATCTGAACCAGTAACATCGTGGCACACATGCAAGCTTCCAACTCAAGCTAACTTTTTCTCAAGCAAACGGAAAGTCCAAACAAACCAGAAGCTTTATCTTTTTAGTTGTGTAATTACAGCACAAAACCTAATGAAATATCTCAAGTATCACCTCTTTCCAGTACTATAAAGTCAATAAATTTACAAGAATATTCAGTAAGGAAAGCTACACCACTTAATCACCTACTTCAGCCTCTCCTGAAAGAACTCCAGTTGTATTGAATTAGTCTTAAGGACCCTTTTGAAACCAATGAGCCTCTAATTCTCTCCAGATGCAAAGACAGAAATTGGTTAGCTAATATCAGAGGTTTTAGACGGAATCCTTTAAGTGATTACGGTATTTTTATCACCCTTTCTATCTATTTATCGTTGATTACTTCCTCAAGCATATATTACAATACCAGTTATAAAATCAGCCCAGCGTTTCGCTAACCAAAAACAAACGAAGCTTTCTCTCACACCCCTTTCTCCCTGCAGATTACACATCGCACCCTGAGGTCGGTGTAAAAGCATGCACACACACAGAATCACAAATGCATTCAGAGAGATGTCACAAAAATACTGCTCTTAGGTAAAACAATGAAAATACGGTGGTCAGTACTCACCGCACTGAGTTTTTTTCGAGAACGGTTTGAGACAATCAGTTTGATTTCCCTTCGCAATTTGAGAGAAAGATGTTTAGTTCCTTGCCTCGCCGGCCAAATGAGAGTCCTGGGCGATCCCGATCTTTGGGCTGAGTATAATCCAGTCGCCGAGCCCGCTGGCTGGAGGGGCAGAGGAGGTGCCGAGCCCGCTGCTGCGGGCAGCGCCGGGAGCGTGTCAGAGTGTAAGCGAGGAGCTGCGGCGGCAACCGAAACATCAGAGCTTCCTGTTACATCACCCCGACCCCGCCCGCAGCCGGCGTTAAGTTACTTTTCTTTCTGAAATGGCATGTCCCAGGGAAGCCGGGCTCCTCCGGTGGTTCTAGAGAGGAGCGAGGAGCTGCCCGAACCCTGAGAGTTGCCATCTGCTCCCTGACAGCACTGCTACTCCGGTCGGGACGGTCCGCCCGCACCTTGCTCGAGGTCGGCTGCAGCTCTCCCGCCCCGAACAAAAGCAAAGAAAAGCTGAAACGAGTCGGAAAATACTCCTGCTGGAAAGCAAGGGACCAAGGGACCCGTCTTCTCACATACTGAGCAAGTGAGATTCGTCCTCCTCTGCGAACTAGACCCAGAGAAATAAATCAATTTGGAACTCTATTCAGGGACAATGCGATAGCTGCATTCCTCCTGTGAATGTGACTGACCCGACCCACCTCTGTCAGAAACTGACTGCAGGGGCTGCACTATGTCCCACACTCTAAGGGCTGAAAGACTCCGCAGAGAAAGACTCCTATTCCTGAAATGTAACAACTGCTGGAAAGGTCAGAATCAAATTTTCAAATACAAGAAAGTGCATAATTTAAAGGGAAAAATCAAAACAAAAAAAAAACGCAACCCACAAACCAAAATGCTGCTTGCATTTGAGTAAAAGGCAGCAGGGATACTACTCCTGCTGCACAGAACTCTAGGCTTAATTTTCATTTTAAAATGCCAGCAATTTGAAAGCACAATTATAAACTGCCCCGTTTGAAAACTGCCATAAAAAACAAAGGTCTAAAGAAAATTAATGGCAGTTTTCCTACTAGCTTCAAGGAATTTTGTATTAGGAGCTAAAATTTTGCTTTGAGAGCAACTCATCACTTATTCTTTGTACCATTGCTACTTGTACTACAGACAGAATCTGTGCTCTCCACATCACTCAACAGCTGCTGCGTGCACATGACAACACTGCTGAAAAAATAGGGAATTTACAGAGGGTTAAGCTCAAATACTGCTAACACTTCTAACATCAGTATTCCTTAGGGAAGGGCATAAGAGATTCCCAAAGGTTTTGTAAACGCTCAAAGGTGCAACCATGTAATTTGTTCATGAAACAAGAGAAAGTATTCTGCTTACTTCTCACTACCTGTTGCTCATCCAGTTTACTAGCAAAAACATATTGAGGAACATGGTGAGACACTGATAAGGGAATTTATCTGTCCATTGGAAATCTTTTCCTCAAAAATGAAAATGCCAAGAAACATAACAAGGGCAATAAGGAAAAAAAAAACCCAACAAACAAACAACAAACCAAACCAAACAACCAAAAAAACCAAACAAAAAACCCGAGCCCAAGCAAGGGTCAGGAAAAACTGAAAGAGGAAAAAGAGGGACAGGAATACTTTAAATCCATATGGCCACTGGGTAATATGAATTGTGAAATCATACCCTAGGGTCAGTAAAAGAGCAGGCATATGACTTCAATACTCATTTGGCATATGTGAGTGTTGGTGCTTCTAGGATCTTACATCAGCAGGAGAATGTTTGAATTTTATAATCACTGAAGAACTAAGAACTGGCACTCTAAACTTTTAGGCAATGTAAACAGATATAACTTGGGGATTAGCTCTGATTTTTCACAGTGATGGAAATTACTCTGAAATAAACAATGTCACCTCAGGTAGTGGAATTTCAGCAGAAGTGAGCCTGGATACATTATTTGAGACCAACTAGGACTAGGCTATAGACTACAAGGTGGTTATGTTATACACTGTAACCCAGAAAATAGTCTGCGAACTCCAACCAAACACGGGTTTAAGACAGGCATCTGAACTAGCTGGAGAGATTTATTACACAGGCCATGTTCAATTTGAGATGTCAAATTCAGTGGGGTTGTGTAGGGTTTGGGATTTTTTTTTTTAATTGAAAAGCCTTATATTCTACTTATTTAGCTGTCATTGGAACTTTCTTACTCCTACTCTAGAGGTATTTGAGACATCTCAGTTGGTGCAATTTGCACTTCAGAGACAAAGAAAGCCTCCACACTACCTCAGCATCCTGTTTTTCCAACTGAAAGGCACCAAAATTACATCAATACAGGCTGCCTTGATAACCAACAGCATGGGTGTGAGCAGCTCAAAACGGAGCTAAATAAGCAAAACTGGATGTACTTTAATCAAGGAAAACTTAGAGCCATGCAAAGAAGAAAATCGAATTCCCCCTCTTACCACAAAGTTTGATGGGCTCTGAAAAGCTCAAGGGGTAAATACGGCTTTGCAAAGAACGAGACCCCTCATGGTCAGCTATGAGAATCCCTCTCTAGCGTCGCAGCTGCGACAAATGCCTGTCCCCTGAAGGCAGAGGAGCTGTGGCACGGCTGCTCCCGGCCCCCCCCTCTCATCCCCCCCGATTCCTCTCAGCAGGCAGTGCCGCTCCCGCAACGCCCCGCGCCCGCTGCCCCCGGCCCAGGCGCTGCCCCGGGAGGCGGCGTCCCCTGGCGGCAGCGCGGTGGAGCCGCAGGGCCCGGATCGCGGCGCGGCGCTGCCCTCTGGTGAGCACCGGCCCCGCAGCAGCCCCGCACAGCGGCTCCGCTCCCGGGTACTGCATGGGGTACTGCATGGCACCCCGCCGAGTGCAGAACCAGGAATACCGGGGACATCTAAGCCCGTGTCATGTTCCCATCGAGACAGGATACCTGCCTCCAGTGGAGCAGTGACAAAAGAGGAAAGTAAAAATAAAAATCCTTGATGAGTAATTTGCAGTGCAGCATTGGTACGGGTGCAAAAGAGATTATGGGATAAACAAAACAAAGGAATTCCTCATATGGCTATGAATAAAATATTAAGAGTTCATGTGTAAAAACATAATAATAATAAATGTATGTTCTACTTTACTTGAACCTGGTTCCTTCTCAAGAGAAGATACCAACCAGTTATGAAACCGTCCTCATGTCCACTTTATTATGTTTGGAAGGTAGAATCCAGAAATATGAAGACTTTCTCAAAATGTCAATTAATGTATCAGTTTTGAAACAGTAGAAGGATTGGAGATGCAGGGAGAAATCCTGGCTCAAATGAACTGGAAAGAAAAGAGATGCAGGGGTTGAAAGTAAGAAGAAAAAGGAGGGCATACCAGTAAAAAGGTGAGTTAAAGAGAATGAGTAAAAAGATTTTAAATTATTTCTCAAAGACATTTTTTGCTTCATCCGTCTTTATGGACTAGGAGTACAGACCAGACCAGGTCAGATGACATATGGAAACTCCCCAAACCTCTGTGAAATTCAGCTGGCTCCCATCATACAAAGTGGGGGAAATTTCACAGCACCCTGGGCATTTACTCCCAAGGAACCAGGGCAGATTCTGGAATGAAATGACTGGATGAATGGACTCCAGTTATTTGGAAATACAGAGCCATGGCAACAGCGTAGCCTAGTGCCATCTTCATCATTCTGCAGTATTGTTCCCTATATTTTCCCTGCTGTATGGCTCAGTTGTCTCCCCCTTCTACAGCCACCCTTGAACTACCTTTGAGAAATGCACAGATCTTATTTCTTATTCTTGCATTTGGTTGTTCTGCAGATACTGAAGATACAGGAATGAAAATAACTGAATGGAGGAGAAGGGCACAAAAGACACTTCTTGGAGAGTTGATGAAAGTCAGATCAGATGACACTGCAGCTTGGTCTTTTTATGGGAAAAATTAATTCAACACACTGTAGAGCTATACAGAAGGAAGGCAGGAAGACTCTAGGTAACTGCTAGGGTGGCCAAACCTAGTATATGCACCAAGATGAATATGCACTCTCAAATCAAACTGCACCTTATACTGTCTCTAACACCTCAGTCTTCATTCTCGTTGCACTAAGTCACAAGCCTGTAAGGTTCATTACTATGTGGTGTTCTCTTAGTAAACTGAAACAGAGGTACTGTTGAGATGCTATAACAATAAAGTCTTTTTCTCTCTCAACAATGAAAGGAGATCTGTCAATGGGTCACTTATTTCATCACTGTTACTTCAAAATGAATGCATGAGAAGTTTCTTTAGTATAACACAACTAAGTGCAGGGAAAGCATGGGGCAGTAGCTGTCAGTCCTGTCCTAGCTACAGCTGATGCAGACTGCACAGTCCTGGGGAGCAGCTGAGCAAACCTCTAACAACCAGAATTGTAACCATCCTCAGTAGGTTCAGGCATAAAGACAAAATATGTGGGGAAAAAAAAAGTTGACATCAGAGATAGAAATGAGTTTAAAAAAATATCACCCTAATTTTTGTTTCATATGTAGGTAGGTGTTTTTAAAAACCTTAATAGGAAAACAACTTTTTTGTTCTTTCCTTGAAAAAGGAATCTCATTATAAAAGATTTACATTAAGGTAGATGCTTTGGAGAAGGGCAGGAACTGTGCCACTGTTTCATGTCATTCTTAAAAAGCCCACCAAAACCTTACAAAAACCCCAGTCAAAATCAACTAGAGAGTAAGTGTTGTCTTCAAAGCAACTGCATTTATTTCTATGAAAGAAATATTTTCTGGGTTTTTTAGAAAATTAGTATGTAGTTCTGGAAATTATTAACTTGCTAGCCATAAGCCTAGTTCAGCAAGAAGGATAAAAATCAGTGATGACAGCAATTAGAAAAACAAAACCCTTTACAAATACCTTTCACATTGCCTCACACATTTACAACTAACACCCTCTTCATGGTTTTTGGTGGGTTAATTCCGATCTCATTCATTTTACAATAGTGTAAATTATAGGCACCTTGATGGATTTAAATCTAGCTTGCATAATCTAAAATAAATCTGATTAAAACAAACCCAGTGTCTATTTCCTCTTTATAGTAATAGACTTACCTTTCAATCTATGATTGAAACAATCACACTTGACAAGTGATTAATCTTTGACAAGCATTATGCTTTCATTAGCACAAAAACAGCTTTCACAAAAGAACAATTGCATAATGAAGTACATCTGAGTCTTCCCTACTTTTTAAGTATTTTAAGTTGTATGCCCACACAATCTACTCTGTTCTGTTTCCGCTCCAACAATAACATACAATCAAACTACAATTTAAGAGCCTTTATCAAAGTAAAAGGTAATGTTTATTAAAATGAAATAGGAGTACATAATAAAAATAAGCAGCTTAGTAATATGTAATCAAAATAAATCAGTACAGTAAGTATATTTAAATGGAGTACACTTAAGACTTTCAGTCACAGGTGAAAAGTAGTTTACTTCACATTTCCATACAAATCAAAGCTGTCTTCTTTCAGGGATTATTTCTTCTCCTAGATCCTTCATTGTCTGTTTCTTTCTTTTCTTCTTGATTTTTATTAATCTTCTTTCACCTTTTCTTTTATAGAACCCTAAAAATAAAATGAAGAAAGCAAGATTAGATGCTGTATGACTAACACAGCCCAGATTATAAAAAATAAACAAGTCTTGTTTTCAAGCAATAGTCTTAAAAAAAGAAAAAGCAACATTGTCTTACCTGAAGTCTTCATATGCCTGACCAATGCCAAGTTTTCATATTTCTGTTCTTGAACACTGCATTTTACTGTCCATCTTTCTCTCTCTAGCTGTCTCTCTTCTGATCTCCACTTTCACTTTTATAGATTTTCAACTATTATATTTTATCAGACCAATGCTTACTACCAAAAGCTGCAAGAATGTTTCAGCCTGCGTAATATTCACATCTTGTTAGTTTGTGCCAGTATCAATTCCCATACCTTTCTTGCAGATCTTCAAACATGACTTTCTGGAGGTGAAATTATTTTCATTCCCACCACAACCACTGTAGCTAAACGGGCGACATCTTCCAGTTGAGTAGTTGTAGAAAAATCGTAACTCTTTGGCTCTACAAAGTCCTCTGTCCATAGGGGTCATGCACAAAGATGGGATAGGGGGTGGTTCTAAAAATACCAAGAAAAACAAGGTAAAGACAACACTGCAGTTAAACAGTTTTCTGTTACGTCGATATTGTAAATGAAAAATTTGAATCTAACAGAACTTTGAAATTTCTATGAAATTTCATTCTGCCCTTCTGAAAATCTGGGATACTTTATATAGGCACATGTCTTTTTATGATTGCAAAAAATACCATGGAAAATGTTATTCTCAAAGCTTACTTGAAAGTTCAGTCTGTTTATATTTATGTATTTAGTGATAAAATTGTCGTTACTGTGATAGGATATAACATTCAATTTCAATGAGTGAAGTTTCAAGAGAAAATTTTGTAGAAATTGAAGTGAAATGCTTTAGACTTGGATCACTTTAAAAATACAGTAAATATTTATGATAATTAGTTGAATTTTCCTAATTACTGCTAGATAATCTAAAATCAAATAGGAGATAAAAGTACCCAACAATGTGAGGTTTTTGTGTGAATACAGAAAGCTTGATCTAAGCAGCAGAACTTGGCTGGAAAACACTGAGCAGTTAACAAGAAATAGCTTTTTACTCACAGAGTAACAAAAGACTGAACGTGGAGAAAAAGTGCACAAAATGCCTGAGATGCTGGTGCTTTAGTGCTGCAATTAGGTTTTTACCATTCTAAGGAGTAGTCTGATGTTTTGTTTCTTCAATGAGAGTATGAGAAGTGAAACACTGGAAGGTGAACTTGAGACATCTGAGGTACCTGGGCACTGGAACAAATTTGTGAAGCAAATCCATGCCAGAATTCCCAAACCTGGAGAAACTCCATCATATATCTCCTTGTAGTTACTCATGTACAAAATTAGAACTGACAAAACTGCTGCACAGGATGCACAAAACTGAACAGGAGCCATTATATTATCAGTTATGAGGGAAATAAAGGAGCACCATTTTCCTTCAAAATGTAGTGAAATGTGGCAGCTGAGATCTGAGTGCATAAATGGAAAGGTGAAGCTAGACAGGTGGCTTGCTTGAAGTTCCAAAGACAGGCAGAAGTAGTTCCAAGGAAAAAAACAACTAAAACTTTAGGGAATAATTGGTGTTACAACAGAGCTAAAGAAATCCTTTTAACACAAAAGTGGGAAGCAAATGAGTTGTTGAAAGCAGGAAATTATGAATTACCTTGGGCAATTCAGAAGGCTGACAAGAAAATAACTAAAAAGAGCATTCTACATCTTACTTGTCTTACACATATTGCATCTGCTGAAAAGGTTTATTGGTGAGTATAACTGGCATGGTGAAAAATTATGCAAAATTCCTGTGAAAGGAACAGAGTGATGATTTACGGAAAGCTAAGACAGTAAAATGAAATTAATAGTGCATTTTGAAGCTGTGTCAGCAACATCATACCATTCAAAAAGAATCCTGAAACAAAAAAATTAAGGCATGAGTTGGTTTATCAAGATAGATTAATTTAGCTTCAGGTTATAAAATAAATATGACAATTTCTTTTTCTTACTGTGACATTACTGTAAGAAAATGGTTCACTCTCGATCCAGAATAAAAGCCCTCAATGTGATAAAGCAGTAGATTTAATATAAATTGTATTTATAATGAAGATGATGGTTTAAATTAACTGTACTGCTTTGAAAACTCTTGTGCCTAGAACTGATTTAATCTCTCTTTATCTGAAGAGGATGTTAGCTTTTGAAACATATGTTCAGCAACATTAAAAAAAAAAAAAAGCTTACCCATTTTAACCTAAAAAGAACAAAGTGAAAAAAAGTGAAAGGCTTGCCATTGACAAAGGGGCCAAGTAGCATAGATTTCTTAATTAATTCTTAATTATGTAACAGAATTTAAATACATATTTTGTCAGTTATCTGTTACGTAGAATGCTCCAGAGAGACTCCAGAGTCTGCTCATGAAGGAGTTTTCATAATGACTGTAAGCTTCAGGGAAGCCATGGAGCCACTGAAGTGGTTACTAGTGAGTAAGAACTAGCTATGTACATATAATGTAACAGCTGGAGCAGCAACCAAATACTATTCAAAATGCCTCTTGAACACTTTCAAAAATTAAGTTGTTCTTCGTGTAGATCATTGTGAGATAAATGCCTCAGGTACCAAACAGTATTCCTGTTGATTTTCAAAATATCTGAATATTCTCTGTGCTCACAGAAGCAGCTAGCTAGGAAAAAACCTCTTCATTTTGCCATAGAGCTTTTTTTTCAACATTATAATACAACAATTTAAAATTAAGCTACTTATCATAATTTCCCATCTGCTGAGGATGATAGAAAGATGAATTGATTTTAAGATACCAATCACTAAAAGACCTGTTGCTGAAAATGCAAAATGTGTATTGTGTCATGTCCAGCCCAAGATCTCTGTTGGCAGATCTCTGACCTGTATTTCATGGTCAAAGGGAGCATTAAATAGATATAGGTTTTCTCTGTCCATCCCCAGTTTCTACTGTTCTACTCATGTATATGATGTTACACTAAGTTTAGATATTATGCCCATTCTTGAGGTTGCTTTTTTTTCCTCAAAAAAATTTTTTTTTTTTTTTTTGCTTTGTGAACTCATTTTTCTGAGTTGAAATGTTTTCTCTCCTGCTTTTTTCTATGATGGAAAAAAGAAAAAGAAAGCAGATTCCACAACCCACAAAAGCTACAGAGAGGAAGGGTTACACACTGAAAACTGTAAAACAAAACAGACACACATGCCTCATTATAAGAATTGTTTTCCCCTCAACTAGTAATAACAGGCCTGTGAAGTACAGCCATCAATTTTACCAAGTGACTACTTGAGAAAGAAATGCTCTTTGTGTCTATAATTTTTTTCTCCATTTAGATTACATTCTAGTGATTCTTTTTTCATAGTGCAAGTAGCATTACTCTTTACATTACATAGCTCATCAAGTGGATCACTTGAGCCTAAAAATTAATAACTGTCATAAAATACTTTCTAACTTTTTCATCCATGCAACTAAAAGGACCATCCTGTAGCCTTTTACACAATTTCTACAGAAAACAACCAGTTATTTGCAATGACACCAATGGGCCATAAGACTCTGGTTTCACCCATGTGTTCATGCTATTCTGTTTATCCAAAATATATGATTTAAACATATTTTAAATATCCAATAGCAAATTCATAACATGTTATTTGCTATGTAAATTATTTGCCAAAAGTATACATGTTGGGTCATGAACAGGCATGGAAAAAAGGAATTTACAGTTCATACAAGGAAAGGACAAATTAAAGCTTCCAAAGTTCATACAAGGAAAGGACAAATTAAAGCTTCCAAGCTGAATTAGTCAAACATTTCCAGGTGTAATGTTTTTGTCTGGAAAAAGCTGATGCAATGATATACAAAATTCTGTTCCTCAGAAACATGGCAACTCCATTAAAAACATTTGAAGGAAATCAGTCCTTGGAACCTGTCTTGATTGGGACTTGGGAAATGGAACTCTTGCCATTAGCTCTGCAGAACTTCTCAAATGGATTTCAGGCTTTATAACAAGAAAATACAGTATAGATCTTCCTTATATCACATTTTTATGTTACTTGTTTTTCTTGATGATACAGATGCCTGGACTGATTTTTGTGTTGGTGAGGCAACAAGACCCAAAACTGCAATATTCAGTATTTTGTTTCTGAAAAGATAGGTAAGCTGAAAATAGGTATATGGAATACACAATAGATAAAAAGGCTAGGGTTCTTACCTATAAAAAGATTATTGCATCTTATCCTTCACTGCTACCAAACTAATCTTTACATGCATATGTTTAAGATTTAATTCTTCTTATAAAGCCTTTTCTTGAATCCAAACCACCCCTCTTTGTTGTGCTCACAGATGACATGATCTTACTTCAGATTTCTGAAATATCCATAGCAAGATATAGACTCACTTTTAACAAAAATAACCCCAACCCTGCACTGCAGCAATAACCATTATCCCTCAGATTTTGATAGGGTTGTGTGACAATGAACAGCTACTTGATCACAGTACAAAAGAAGCTGGAAATTATCTTGGTGAGATGCATAAGAAACAATCATTTCTCCATTTTCTTTTGCTAGACACAGGTGCATGACATTCATGAAGCTTCAGACATATTGCCAGATTTGTTGTATATCCAGACTTCAGTCTCTTTTTTGGTTGCAGCAAAGAGAAAATAAAAGAATCTTCCAGTAGACAAGCTGTTACAAAAATAATAAGTCATCTGCTCTTGACAATACCATATAGGTATAAATTGGTACAGATCCATTATAGCAAAAAGAACCATGCCAGTTTATATCAGCAAAAGATATTGCCCTTTCTTTGAGAGCAGGAAATCTCCGTGTGCCTTTCCATTTTTGCTGAGTTGAAAATTGACTTTTGATCCTGCATCCCACTTAGATCTCAGAAAGCAAATGTATAGTATAGCACTCATGATTTCCTAACATAAATCACTTCATATAATCTAAAAATGAAACACTTGATTCTTGACTTCACTTTCTCTTAACTTCCCCAGAATAAAAGTTATTTTGTATCTTGCAGCAGAGTAAGACCAGAATCTTCACTCTGTAAGAAGGTAATTGCTGAGAGACAGCTCTAGAAGTTTCATGTTTATATGTAGCACAAATAAATAAATAAGAAAATAAATTTTTTGGACATAGAAGAAGTTAATCTTCTGAAGATCAAGAGCTTTGTTGGAGAGCTATTAAGCTGATACCATTACAGATTTGTACATACCACCAATGATACATACTTGAAATCAAGATGAAATAGCATTTCAGTTGTGAGATAATGTACTCTATAAGAGACGACTCCTCACATTTTTTTTTTTTTAATGGTGGTCATGTATTTTTTAATTTTTTTTTTAAAGATAGACAGGCAGGCCAATATACATGCAAACAAAAAGTTACAGTGGCATACCAGCTGCTTTGCCTGTTGTAGAAAAGATGCACACCAGTCCAAAGAATCCATTCTGACCTCATATGTACACAGTCAGATTCTTGTCCATCGCTGAGTTCCAGTGCATGGTTGCATGAGATGGTTTTAGTCCTCAGCTGTAGTTTACACCTCTGCCTCTAGTAAGAGCAGGAATGGAAGCTGTGTTCTCTGTCAGGTTTGGCCCTACCCTTTCCTCCCCCTGTAATAAGACTGCACAACAGCACAGGATTTTAGCCCATCTCAGCAGCCTGAAAGGTACAGGCTGATAAACAGAGTGCAGCAAGAGGCTGTGCAAAACCTGTGGGAGTCTTCAGACTTTCCATTGAAACACAGAGGTGCTCACAAGGTCACATTTCTTACCTGACCCATTCAGCAACAGTTGCTTCACCCACCCTTGTTCCCCAAACTTGTCTTTGACTAACCTTCAAGTCTTCCCTTTCTCTTAGCTCACCTCTCTTACCCTCCTTATATCTTCTCTACCATAAAATTCACAATTGACACAACTGACACAACCAAGAACCTTTCTATTTCCTTGGAGAAAACAGAGCAAATCATGCCCTTTACTTGTATATATTGGTTGTTTTGGGGATTTGGAGATTCATAATATGAGTGAAAACCTTCAAGAAACATGTATGCTCCTATGTCCCTAGACTTATTAACAGATCTTAAATCATTCCAATATTTTTCAGCAAAATAAGCTGGCAAAAGCTTTACTGTTTTATATTCAGTAATTTTAATAACAGCATGTTGATGCTTTGTATATCATAATCAAATTAAACTATCACAGAAACTTGCTTCAATCCAACAATACATGTGGAGCAGAGTGCAGGCAAAAAATAGAACACAACACATATTCAAGTTTTCTTTGATGCATCATTCTAAGCAAAGACCAGAGGAATGTTACCTTACATGTCCATTATCTTGCAGATGATATAAAATAACATAAAAAAAAAAAAAAGAGTCTGTATGCCATCACTCAATCCCCCAAAGTATAAGTAAGTGTAAATGCAAAAAAACCAAGAGAAATACTTGGTAAGAATTCTCAGGCTTTTTCCAACTGTTTCTTGTTTCTTCTTGGATAACTGTGGGTCATAAAAATGACATTCTTCAGATTGTATCACTCTATACAGTGTGAGCAAGTACCAGCAAGCAAGAGTGTACAGCATCCAGCTGCAGAAAGTGTTAAAACTTAGCCTTCTCTATGGTAAGGGTCCAGAACATTATGTGCATTATAATAGTGGGTGCAAAAATACCTTGAAGCAGACACAGAATTAATTCACACTCACTTTGATTATACTCAAACCAAGAACTGAGTTTTATATGGCCCTAGTAAAAATAAATATTTATTATGATGATTATGCTGTACTATATTCCAAAAACCTAATAAGGTCTTCTTTTTAAGGGTAAAAGGAGCTTTAAGTGAGCTTTCAATTAAGTTCCCCAAAATATTAATTTTTTACTAAAAGAATTCTGTATCACTGCTTTTCATTTTGGTCTTCAAAGTTTTGTATTAATCAGACCTTCAGCACATGGTTTCAGAAGGGTACAGGATGTGGTCAATCTTCTACTTTCTGAAATCAGTAGAAGATCTGTATGAAGCAAGCTACTTCTTTGCTTTCATTTTCTCTGCTTATCAAAACATTTGACATAGATGGCAGCTTATTGTTTAGTATCAGATATGTTGGAAAATGGCTTGAAACAGAAAAGCAATCCGGAGCTTGTACGAAAGACTAAGAACCAAGAACTGCAAAATTCTTACCAAAAAATATGGGATACTGGTTCTGCTCTTCCTTTGGGGAACTAATGTTCAGAGTGTTGGACTTCTCATTTGGAGCAGTAGGCAACAAACTGACTGAAAGGAATAACAAAGTGTAGCAGTAAGTGACAGATTATCTAGACAAAGCAAAACTCAGAAAATAAGCTATGAGTGGTACACATTTCCTCCATGCCATTACAAATACATCTAAAAAGCAGAAAAAAATGATGTGCTGAAGCAACTTTGGGATGGATTCCTTACTCATCTTTAATTTTACTGATGTAAGATTTAAATAAATGGTTTGGTAAGGTTATTTTAATGCTGCTAGCTGACATTCTAACCTTTGCAGTTGTAAGCCTTTTGCAAAATATGTATTACTGACAACAAAATGACTATGAAGCTAGTTTTAATGTTACTGAATTCACTGTGCTTAGGTATTTCAAGTAACATACAAATCTTCAAATAAAAAGGAAAATAAATGAACAAGCCAACAAGTGTCTGCATTAAAAGAAGATACCTATGAACAGCAAAAGGAAATTCTTACCCCAAATTCCAGGAAACTGATTGGGCTCTTCTTCTGGGGAACTACTGTTGCCAGTGTTAGGATGCTCTTCAGCTGGGACAACTGGTAATGTGTTTGCTAAAACAAAAAGAAAACAATGAGGAAAAACATAAAACCAAATTGGTATCAGTGATTTCATACAAAAAAACCTTTGATCTTAAACAGATATCATGGCAATGTCCCTTAATCCTCTTTTCCTTCTTGGATATTCATACAAATTTACATAGAGGGTTTATTTCAGATTAAAGTCAGGGGTAGAAGGAAAATGTATTTGCATCTTTTAGTCCAGAAGGTAGAAGTGGATTTAGAAACCAGGAAGAAATGCTTAAGCAGAGGTAGAGGAAAAGGACATGGAACTACATGCGTATATTTTTTTATATTATTTTTAAAAAGAACCATAGTGTGTCTTTTATAAATCTGAGTAAGTTTATGTTCCCCTTACCAAAATGATAGATTACACAACAGTCCTGGAAAAAGGCCCACTACACACAGGCAAGACAAAAAGATCTATAGGGTCTGAGTGGGAAAATGTATTTGGCCTATGAATAAAATGAAGTACAAGTGAAGCAGAATAGTTATGAAAATTAATATATTCTGATATAGAATAATTGATAGTTACTAGTAGGATGAGAGAGTGCATGAATGACCTACAGTCTGAATGGTTGTTTTGTAGCCTAAGCTGCACAGCCAAAATATTCAGAAGTAAGGGACAGATTTCCCATGATTCTTGGTGGGAAGCCAGCAATCCAAAATAAAGAAACAGTAAAGTCATAAATTCCTATATTGGCACCTCTTTTCATGACAAGGCTTGGTTTGAAAAGAGTATATTCTGATGTACAGATACAAATAGTTTTTGATATTGTAAAGCCAAGCAGCTAGCAGATTTTAGATAACATGGAACAGTTTACATGGCTGTAACCATAATAGGTCCTCTTCTTCATTCCCTGTCATTATAATCTCTTTTTACTGTAAAGTGTCTTCCTGCTTCAATGATGGTACTAATATTTTTACAATATATTTCAAACAAAATTTACCAAAATATATATCCTAGAAAGTATCTGAGTTTAATGGAGAAATGTGATGCTCTAATGTCAAGGTACAGCCAGGAAACAGAACTCATTGTGAATCAGATCCTCTCTTCAGACGAAACTGATTTCTCTTTAATCACTTCATCCTTCTGTATTACTTCTAATACTGTTTCTTATTATGCATTACACAGTATTTGTTTCAACTTAGATAAATCAAATAGCATGCAGGTTTCTTCAAATGAATATAGTGCCCTTTCTTACACATACAAGTTCAGTACATATTTTGCAAAGGGCTGTGGAATATATGCAGGCAGCTAGCTGTCACAAGAAAAGTAAAAAAGCAGGAGTCCTGTAATACTCATTAAAATTAATAGTACTTAGTGGGGTTTTGTGTTAATTTTTTGTTTTGTATTTTTATTTAAAAATATATATAACTGATAGTAATTTCAAATATGAATTATTGCCACCTCAGGGTACCCTAAGATGCCATTTTTTTCCATGCAAGATACCCTCAAGATACAACACTGTACAAGACTGAGGGGAATAACAACTTACAGTTGCCTTGGCAGGTATTCTGGCATTCTTCCAAATTCTTGAAGTTGTTCTGGTTTCCTAGACAGCCACCATACTTGAACACTTCACATATCTTTGTATCTTTGTTATAGAAATACCTGGAAAAATAGCCTCGACAGATTCCAGGGTCTTTCTCATGAAAGCAGAAGTTGGGCTTCTCTGAAAACAATTGTAATTGATGAACAGGGTCAGAATGAAAAAAAATCAACACACATTCCAAGACAACAATAGAACTGGAGAAAGTTTTTAAAAGAAACCTGTCACTTTGGACTGAAGACCAACTGCAAAATAAATGCTGCTGTGTTATACTGCTTTTATTCTATGTATAACACTGCAATATTATGCTGGGGCACTGTAGGGACATTTTTATTGCTTTTTTTTTGTTTGTTTTTGCTTCTCAAGAAGTCAGTAAATTGTATCTTGGAACATGAGGGATAATGATCCCTTTAAGTATCCTCCTACATTGAAGCTCCAAGATGAAAAATAGTTTTTACTCTGAACTAAAACAAGTCTTAAATCTCAGATTATTTGAATTTTATTGCACACTCTTGTCATGTATGCATTCATTCTAGTCAATGTTAGTGTGAATTATACACAAAACAAGGTAAAAATAGAAGGAAAAAGGAAATATTTATAAAAAAAGAACAGAAAAAAAAATCCAACAATAAATTTTGTTGGGGACAATCTACTGCTATAAAATGATAAAGAAAACTGTGATACAGGTCAGCTATTCTAACTCATTCTTCAGTCACAGTTTGCATTCACTAACTACATTTAAACCAATAAAAAGTTAACAAATGAATACTGCACAGTTTCACTGATTATCAAGACAAGCTATCATGGCTTCTGACAGGGAAGAAAAACACACAGCCATACAATAATCCCCCAATGTCAATTTCTCACCATATTTCTTTTTTTTTTTTTTTTATCTTGAGACAATATTCTTAAAATAAACTAATGGGACAAAATGATGAAATATATATAGAGGTATTCTCTAATTCTTACTTTGAAATACGATTCTTGGCTGAGCTGACTTGCAGAGAAAAGTGTATTTAGCTGTTCTATAAGAACCTTGTTGGATGTGACATGCAAAGTGCTTCCTTAGCTGTGAAACTTAATAGAATATTGAGACTAAAATAGTGTGGAGAGAGCTTCTATTTTAAGAAAAATTACTACAGATGTATTACTTTGAATTCCCTAACATTTCTGTGGTAGACTATAGAGTTCTAAAGGTGTTAATCCTATTACATCTATTTTAGCCAATTATCTGTGAAAAATACTTGTTAGAACAATAATATTAATATTTTCAATGGATGCACATCATGTATTTTATAAATAATAGCTCATAATTAAGTTTTCCTTGAATTGTGTTTCAGTTGTTATAAAGCTTCATGAACAGTAAAATGTAATTTTCATAGATTGCAAGTAAAATTAAACCATTAAAGGTTAGTGCATAAAGCAACAAAATCAAACTATTTTTAAATAAAAATCAACTATTTTTAGCACTTCTGGATATTTTCATCTTGATTTTTCATTACAAATTGCATTCTCTGCCAGAATGTATATATATATATTCTACAATTAAGGTGTTTCATGTTTCTTAATATTCAAAGACAGCACTTATTGGTCTTCACAGATTGATGAAACTGAGTTCACACAGACCTATAAATACAAAAGATATGGACAAGGCACTTGATAATGCTTTGAGCTGAGAACGGAAATGAGACAGTAATGGAGATGGGTAGCAGGCAAGAATCTACCAGAATGGTATCTGTTCCATATACTATCTCCTAGGAGCTCACAGAAAATTAGATCTAAAGAAACAATTATTTCATCAAACATTGCAGAATAGTGTGAAATAACAGAAAAATATTATTAGCTGTTAACTAAGAAAGGAAGGCAGATAATAGTAAGGGTAAGTAAAGACACTACAGGATAATCACTGATTCTTAAAAACAGCTGTTCTTCATTTAGAATATCATTATAAAATGGTTCTTGCAAAAAAAGGAAATATAAGTCTAAATAAGTTGAGCTTACATCTAACAGTTATAACATTTATAGACACTTTTGAAGAGAGAGGTCATGAAAGCAATATAATCCTAACTATACAAACTAGTACCAGAGACACAATATTTGAAACTGCATTTCTGGAAACAATAGTAAACATGGAATTATGCTGATGGGAGCCACAAACTGAATTCAACAGAATAAATTCTGTTTTGTCATTTAAAGCAGAGAACTAGGGTCAGGCCTTAAAGGAAGTAGAGCCAAAAGTCTGCAGCATCTGTGGAAAATAAACTTTAGTGACTTTCATAGCATGGAATCATGTTTAGTTTCAGTTTTTTTAATGCATTAAGAATGGAAAAGATAGTGGAAAACAGGAAAGGAAAACCACAGTCTCAGTTTGAAAATACTCCAGAGTACCACTCTGCAAAGATAAACGTGTGTTTCTAAATGTTCATGAAAACACTGGCGGAAGCAAGTGGAAAGAAGGATAAGGGAAGGAATGTAAGCAGAGAAAGACAGGCTGACTTGTGAAGAAATTTACTCAAGTAACTCTGGAACTCTGGCCACCAGCACTGGGCCCAGCCCAGATGAGTGTGGAAAATGAGAGTGAGGTGAATTAAGTCTTCAGAAACCCTGTTTTAATTGTCAAATTTAAGTGTCCTTGTTAGGAGCATGGGTTACCTCACTAGAAGAACTGGTTACAGACAAGTGATTCTCAGTGCTTAATCATTGGCTATTTAGGAGGTTTGGGAAGTTTAAATTTCTGTAAACAGTTTGCTCCTTAAGGACTGGGAAATTTGCCCCCTTGCTTAATGAATAATTAGGGCATTTCCCTAAGCTGTAAGGTCCTACACAAAGGCAATGCTTGAAAAGTTCTGTTTTGGAATGATTTTTTCATATTTTTGCTGACAGTGGAGGAAATATTTAGATTATTCTCAGAACACACAATGTGTCCACATCGTGGCAATTATACAGTGCTTGAATCTATGCAGATTTCTTCTTTTGTCTTTACTGAAGAAAGTGATAAATGTGTCATGATTTATTTTGGGGAGGAGACATTGTAGCTATCTTCAGTGACCACAACTGTCCTCAAAGTCTCTGATGAACACAGAAGAAGACAGGGAATAAGAGCACAGTCAAGTCCAACGTTGTTCTTTTTATTACAAGATAGCTTGGAAAATACATAAAGAAATTATCAAAGGAAGCTCAATCCCTTATCACTGTGTAAGAGTCTTAGATTGCTATGTAAACATAATTACCTTTTTTAATTTTTGTTAGCATCATCTTCCGAGGCAATTCTACAATAAAAAAAAATTTTCTCAGCAAAAGCAGATGTTAAGTCTTGTGATACAAGAGTGCTTAGCAGTGACTAAACACTTTCCCCTTCTTTCTCTTTATTAGAGAAGTAGCACAAAAGCTCATTCTTGAGAGCTGAAGTGTTTTCATTTAAATGAACTACAGACTTGATAAATTTGCAAAAATTCTGTTAGACAGTTATATGTGCACTTGTTGCATTGGTTTGTGTTCAAATATGCTGTTCAAACATAAACACATCTGCAAGGAAACAGAAGCTACCTATATGGGCAGCTTAATAGGAGTATAAGAAAATGCAGAACCTGCAGAAACATTTGATCAATATGTCCATTAATTTTACCCACCTGTAGCTATTTGAGGCAGTTGGTCATTCTCATGGAAGTGTAAATAGCTTTAAGACTCTATAATATAATGTCAATCCTATGCAAGTCATACAGACATATGAAAATACACCTCTTAGTCAAGTAAAGGCCAGATGCCCTGGGCTGCTCTCCCTGCTCTGATTGTAACACAGTCTGTGGACTTCACTTATATTTTTGTAACCTTAACACTTTTCTTTTTCTCTCAGTGAAAGGAAAGACAACAAATTGCATGTTTACAGTACCTGGCTTGTTGGTATGATAAGTATGTTTGCAAATTCTGGGGATTAGAAGCATTATAATTAATTAACATTATTAAATATTAGGGTAATGTGCACACCAACCCCAGACATTACTCTGACACATACTTTGATGTCCAGAATAAATTTAGTGACACAATTCATAATAGTTTTTATCAGGAAATACAGATGTAATGTGAAGCAGGCAATGTAACAGACTTAAGGCCTGATCTAAATGCTACACAGATGTGAGTTCTGGAAGGGATGGGAGATGGGTGACAGAGACATTTACATTTATTACAAATCACATTGCTATAAATCAGCTTGCCTTATTTATCTATCTATATATTGTCTTACATGTATCTTATATATAAGACAAGCTGTCTTGTTTGACTCACAAAACCCAAAAAGAAGCTTCTGAAATACATTTTCTAATCTGACATTTTTGGAATTTTTTTGGTATCATATATATAAACTTGCTGTGCATAAAAGTGACCTATGCTGATCCTAGAAGGTACAAATTTATAAGCTGCAACCCAGCTCAGTGCCTAAGATACATTATCAGAATTCCAGTTTTATGGGAAGGCTCAGGGCTGGAATAAATTATGTAAATAGGGCAAAGAAAGTGATACAGAGATCTGCACAGCAGTAGGGTGCTACCAGGGCACACCTCTAATAGGCAGGAAAGGTTATGAATTTTCATCTGACTATTCTGCCCTCCCTCATTATCACTTCCCGTTTACAAAGCCAGACACAATCCATCTAATTCCCATGAAAGCAAGGTCCACACTGGCTATTTGGGAGAAAGTCTCAGTAAGACTGGAATTCCTTTGGTCTCTAAAAATAGGAAATTGCCAAATTTCTAGATCCACTGTCATTAACTGCCAATTCTATGAATCTTCTAATTTGTTAAACTCCTGTATGTAATAGGAATTGGGTACTTGTACAAGGCTGAGAGCCTTAGTAAATTATGAGGTTCATTTTAAATTGCAAAACCAGTACTCTTATCTGCTTATTCTACTGTCTATGATATTTTGGATGTCATCTGCTTCTTTCTAACAACTAATTGACAAGGTTTCAACAAAACAAATCTTTTATGAAAAACAGCCATAACTGCAATTTTCAATGAGAATTATTCAGTACTGTAGTTCTAATTACACTGAACCATAGCAGATGTCCAAGACTGTGGACAGCTTCTAGCAGCTGAAGGAGAAACCTGGGATCAAAAATTGGGTTAGAAACTCTGACAGGAACAAGAACATCTGTGCTGCCCAGCCACCAGCTTAAGCCCAGCCTCAAAATTAATTGCACTTGAAGAACTCATTCAAAACAGGGTTTTAGCTAGAAAAATAAGCTTGCTTGCATTGGTATCTCTGGTGCACAGATCCATTAAAAAAAAACAACAAAGAACTTACACATCTTTCCAAATCTGGAATGTTTGCTTGCTTAAAGTAAAATTATTTAGATGACTAAACATAATATAATGATTGGGAACATAATTAAAGGCATCAAACTACTGAATTAAAAAGAGCTGAAGAGGGCCCCCTACTTCCAAAATCCGTATATTTTGTGGATGAGAAATAACATTTGCAAACGGAAGGACTGATAGGATAAAAGAATAGGTACTGGCCTTTTACCACACACTTCTGCTGACATTCTTCCATTGTTAGAAAGTTGTTCTCATTGCCCTGGCATCCACCATATTCAAATATTTCACACTCCCGGCTTTGAATATTGAAGTAATAACGGAAGAGGATTGCTTTGCATGGACCTTCATCTGCTTTCATGGCACAGACTGAATGCCCTAATTTCAGTGGTGGCAAAGCAGCACCTGCAGTAGGGAAAAAGAGCATAACTGTTAGAGACTTTGCTTCACTGCATGTCATAACTTCAAACTGAAATTGCTTGTATCTTCTGGTAGAGTGGAACTGCAGAACATACAGCTGAAAAGCTTTGAATACTCTAAACATAGACATGAAAAGAAAATAATAATCTGCACTGGAACATAAATCCCATTCAATCGACATCAATTCTACTATCAATTTTCAACCAAACCAGCTTATATTATAAACTTATAAATCACACTCCATCAAAAATTCTTTGAACTGTAGCTTAGTCAGAGTAGCTAGTGAGCAATTCTGAAATAAAAATACATCAAGAAAATCCTAGTAGCTCCCAAAGACCCAGTGAGTACCTCTGCATAAAAAAGAGCAGAAAGAGGGTTCCTTTCATTCACTTCTATGGTGAACATAGCTCATGCAGGTATCTCATAATGAACAGTGTGGGAAGAACTAAGAAAGACAGCCCTGCAGAGGGCACCATTCCCCTATCACATTACACTTTACTGGCACATCGACACATCTGGTATAAATAAATGGTCATCACACTGTCACGTTTTTTTTGAGGTCACTCTTCTTGCATAAAAGCTTCCAAGAGCTAAAGTGTGCAAAACTAGAAACTTATGAAAAGAATTTTTTTTCCAAATTATGTAATTTCTTCCAATACACATTATTAGGTCAGAGAATGTTTTGTAAAAATTTTCATATGTACTATGAGGAACACAAGCAATGTCTCTCCACTGTCACTGTCTAGCAGGAAAGTTTGTTTGATGATCCAGTTTATGATACTGTTCCTTTATCAAGCTGGGTTTTAATATCTTTTCCTGCTCTGCTTTTCCAAGGAACCCCAGAGGATTTTGAACCTCATGTACTTGAAATAGCAACCAGAACAGACTTGAAATTTTCATTTATTCTTCCAGACCTAATCAGAACACTTATATCTCTTAAGACATATGTGCAAAAGTATCCATCAGTGCTCTTTGCAGTGGCCTGGGAAACGAGGAAAAAAAGGATGAAGACAGGAGTTTACATTACTATTATACAGCTTCCTACTGCTAACTAGATTAAGTTTCCCATTTTAATTAAAAGAAACCACAAACATTAGGCTTTATGACATGGTAAAAAGGAAATTGGTATAACTACTTCCTGCCTGCTCTGTGGATACCTAATTTTAACTTAAAATTGGTCTTATTATTTAATCTTTAAATGAAATGCACAGCTCAGATAAATCCTCATAGATACTGCGGCTTATTAATTTTATTCCATTTGAGTGATTTATAACTACTAAACATACAGGGAAAAAAGCTCTTTTCAGAACATCTTTTAACTCATAGCATTTAAATCCTTAAAAAATTAACAACCTTTATTGCACAATTATCATCAACACCAAAATTGTAGAACACAATTAGATCTCCCAAAAATGGAAAATGTGGTGTTAAAATACAGATTAAGATGACTAACGTCAAAATTCTCATTAAATATCAGTATCTAAAATAGTTTGTGGCTGTTTCCTAATTAGTGAAATTATATTTACAGATTTTGAAGTTAGGAAGATAGATTTGAAAATATCATTGAAGTCTGTGTGACAGGAAATATGGATGATTGAAAAGAAATATTTTTAAGAGATAGTAGATTCAATAAACTTCCTATGGAACTCGACTTGCAAAACAGAGTTTTCAATATTGTTTCTTGTCAGTTCTGGGTCTTCCTGAGTCCGTGAAGAGTTAGTAGTCACAAGAGATTCCAGCTTGCACCTTAAAGGTCTAAAGTTCTCCAACAGGTTTAGGAATCCTTTGGAAGGGACTTTAAAAAGGCTCAAGTTGAAAAGATGAGAGGACATTACATTTCAAAATGAAACTTTGAATTTCCAAGCTCAGTAATAGGGTAAAAATGCCTTCAAACATCACAGTTTTCAGTAACTTTTGAAATTACTCCTGAATGGTAAAAATCAAACAGATTGCCACAGAAACTGACCCAACCCAAACATGGTTGAGGTTAGGGCTGGCAGCCGATTTATAAACATGTTATTTCCTTGGCAAACAAGAAACGAGTTCTCTTACATGACCTCTGTCAGTGACCCACTTCAATCCAGAAGAGGTTATGAAAACTTCCTAGGTTTCCTAACTACTGGAATTTCAGACAGGGTCACGTCAGCTCATTTTGCTTGCTACATTGTGCCAAAGCAATGTTGTGGGCTACCAAAACAAATATAGCGTGCGAGCATAATTGCAAAACTACACTAAAATGATGAAAAAATGCCTTAGTAGAGTTTATCTTATGAACTTTCTGGTCTCAACTCCCTGCCTATTTCCCATCACACCAACAGAAGTAAATCATTGTTTTGCTTACCTTGTAAGGCCTTTCCTCTGCAGACAGTGACAATTTACCACTGTCAGATGTATTGACATCTGCAGCCAACATAATGACTGTGTCACACATTAGGCAACCAGACAGTTATGTCTTTAGGACTGCTAGAAATTTAGCAAACTTCACTAAAATCTGTACCCTGTGAAAACCCTGAGGCCAAGTCCTCCAACTTTTAACAATAACCAAGCGGCTCTGAAGAAAAAAGTCTCAAAAGGATTCATGGGAACTGAGAAGCAGATGAGAAGGCAAGACAAGTGTTGGCCAGTAGATCTGCATGGATACAAATCTGCCTGGACTCATTTTGCATGAGGAATATATCTTGAGAAAACAAATCCTTAGTGTAAGGTCTCACCATCTGCTGTTGAACACTAGAACATATTGTTTCTCCTACATTTTATTTATTACTTGCCCAATTTAGGCATCTGGTCCAAAAAGACTCAGTAAGTCTACAATATTATATATATAGAAAAATGGAGAATGAAACTACTCTAACCCCCCCCCAAAAAATTATTTTGTTTTGCTAGAAATACATTAAGTAGTGGTTACAACTGATGCTCACAATCACGCAAAAGTTAAAACTTGCCACACTAGAAGCAAGACAAAACAAATAAAAAGCCTCTTCTCCTCTCCTTGATTTTTTAATTTAATGACTTAATTACATTCCTGACAGGAGACACTAAGCATCTACTGCTCTGCTCTGTTTTAATATTGCCATGTAGTTCGTGGTAATTGCAAAGTATTGCTGATGAAATGGATCATACTGAGTGTGAGTTTAGTGTCAGATATTTTTAGTAGCTGCCTTCTTCCTCTATTCCTATTTTTGGCAATTGTCAGAAACTGGGTACTGGACAAGACACTTCCTACACAGCATAACCATTCTCGAGTTTGTCATTCACATGGTGACTTCTGCAACTCAAGACATGGATGTTTAACACATGAGCAGCCACTGTCAACCAATGTGCAGCAATTTCATTTTAAGAGCTCTAAAAATCTGCATAATCATTGGGTAGTCCTGAGCATGTGAACCTTGTATCATCACTTTGCTGGTAAACAGTAGAATATCATAAAACCAGAAGTGGAGGAGAATGTCTCTTGGCCTCTTTAATACTCTAATACCAGTAAAACAAATAATTTTTTCCCTCTGGCTATAGGCACAATAAAGTTCTCTAACTTGACTTGCAGACTCATATGGGTAATCTGCAGGGCTGGTTGTTAATAATATATCTTTTAATTAGAAAGTGAACTGATTTCTGCATTATACTCAGGACAAAATAAATATGAAAGGTAACAGTATTATTGCAGTTTCTCTTCAAAACAGAACTATATAAATTACCTTGGGAAAATAATACTTGGAAATATCTCTGACCTTTTATGTAAAATAATTGCTGGTTGTGTTTGTTTAGGCTACAGATTCCCAAACTTGTGAGATTTTGTGGTTGCCCTTAAATATAAAGATATGCTACCATCTTTCATAGCTTTTTTGTTAATGTCTCTTTTGATAAGTAGTATCAATGCTAAGCACCTTGTCACTTATGAATAGCTGTTTCTTCTCTCCATCTTTGTCAGCTTGACAGCTTCCCACCCACACACTGTTCAGTGCTCTTCCAGCCCATGTGCTTCCTACTCTTCAAGCAGTCACATTTCTTTTTGATAAATTTCCCATACAAATAAAAAGCACATTCAACTTGTGAGTAATTTTCTTCTGGCCTTAAAACATCAACTAAAGTGCACCCAACCATATGAGGATTTACTGAACAACATACATAAACTAGTTATTTTTATATCTTGTTACACTCATTTGAAAGTGATGAAAAAATGGCTGGAAGAGAACAAACTGAGACTCCTTTTTTATCCCCTTGGACTTACAATCTTAATTAATAGTATAATTTAAATATGAACTGACACAAAAAAGTCTTAGATTCACAAAGCACTTGTGGGCAATGTGATCCAGAAGTGTGATGAATATTATTATGATAATAGTATTATGAATAATGGAAGCACACAACTTGTTTTATTGAATTCTATGTTAATGAATATTAGATGTATGTTATGTTTCATATGTATGTTAGATGTTTCATAAACATCTAACTCAGAAAATAAATTATAGCTGTGAAATCACAGCCTACAAAATTTCCGAAGTTAAATTTACTGAGACCAGAATTTAAATTTTAAGAAACCACAAATATATGAGTAACAATCTAATTATTTAATAGAAACTGCAAAAATACCTTTTTTTGTAAACACTGCAGCTGAGGTCTTAGTTGCAGTGTTTAACACTTTCAGCAGTGTTAAAAGGCAGTGTTCAAGTTTCACTTCTAAGCAGCACATTTATTTGGTTTTTTTCTTTGGAATACAAGCCCAAAAGTTCAGAGATGTTCCTCATACTAAATAAGTTACTGTGTGTGTAATCTAACTGATAATAAAATAATGCCCAATAAAAGCACTGTTTCATTTCCTCGATATTACTTTTTTATTGTCCTTTATAAGCAAAGTAAATAGGAAAAAAAAAATCCAGCAGATTTCTTGTTCTGGTGATTGTGTTATTTTAACTACCAAGACAAATCGGTCTTCATGAGCTGCAAGTTTAGGCAAAGGATTTTTATAAAACTAAGAGCTGCAGGGCAAAGCAAAGATAAATGTGCCTCAAAGAAGAGGGGCATTTATATACTTCAGGGTTAAAGAGAAACAAATTTATTCTGTGTGAAACTGTCTTGACTACCCAACCATGGCAAGCATATCCTTTATGCAGGACCATGCATATCTTACATTGTAGTGACTAATTGTGACATAGCCCTCAAGCTTCAGTTGAAGCCATGGTTGTGCATAATTAATGTTTTTGTATTAAGGAACACTGCTGCAAAAGTCTGAGAGAGAGAAATCATCTGTCCAGAAATCAGTCAAGTAATGGGCAGATTAAGTAAAGAGCCAACATTAAAAAAAAAAGGTTCCCTTTTGCTGTATTCCCAGATATACTCCCAGACCTATCCACTGCATAGTTCTCTGAAGCTTAAGAAAGAGATCACAAATTTAAAACACTTTCCTGAAGGAAAGAAAAATATTTTAATGCGGCCAAAAAACTCCCTCAACTTTCCCCCAACTCCCCCAAAACTTTCCCTCAAATGCCTTATCCAAATTGTTTGGGAGGAAATGAAAATATTTTTCACAATTATACCCAGCATAAAATTTTGATCCACCTAACTTAATTTTAATGAAGTGAAAGCAAACAATGACCTTATAATGGTAAAAATTCAAGAAAATTCCCAGTTCTAACAGTTACACTTCTGATATCTTTCTTAACAAAAATCTCCAGCTGGTGAGTTTTTATTTATCCAACAACATGAAATCACTTGGGGCTACACAAAGAGCTTCTTCAAAGCCAAGAAAAACAACTAGGGCCATAATTGCATCATCTTCAGACCAAACTTCTCAAAGTAATTGTGACTCAAGAGAGCTGTGCACAGGACAGAGTAACATCAGACTTTGTGTTCCTGCCCCAGTTGCCTTGGGAGATAAAACCTGGGTTTACCACATGTGTATTCTTTTCCCTGAATGCTGAACTTTTCCACAGGTCCTAAAGCACAGCTTTTAGGGAGTAATCTTGATAACTAACAGAATGTTTGATTAGGATTAGAAGTTCAAAAAAGCATGGGGAACAAGCCTCTATAGAAGGCAATTTTGCTAGAGCTTAATGCAAAACTGTTACTCTCTGTTAGAAACCAGTATGTTTTTAGCTTACTTCCACTTTAAAAAATTTCCCAGAAAAACTTTCAAGTGCAGAATTACATCTATAGTGCACAGTAATTTCTGTTGTGAGAGATAGTTTTAAGTGTCATTTTTGTAACCTCTTACCCAGAATATACTCTTCTTCATTGTCATCTAAGCCAGTAGTTGCATGTCCAGTGATGCAGATGAACAGCAAGATAAAGATCAAAGGTAAGAAACATCCATTCTTTCTTCCTTTCATCCTTCCTGTATAACATATAAATGATATTATACACTTCAATCAAATACTTAGAGAGCTCTATAAGTCGTTAGCACAGTAGTGCACAGTCATATGTGTAGATTTACAACTGGGAGCTTTGGAAATAATGTGAGCTATGTTAGTTAAACTATATTGCAATCACCATCAAAACAAGATTTATAGCTTTGCACATCCAATCCTCCCCAAAGTGTTTTACTCCATTTGCAGAACCCAGATTTGTTGCCACAAACATAGGATTCTATTTTTAACAAATATTTCATTGATACATAGTTATATGATTTCTGTACTTTTGTGTGAATTTGCATTTCACAGGAGTCAGTATACTTTTTGCAAAATGGGTTTCAATACTTTCAGAAGTATTTTGTATCCCATAGATCTCTCTCTTAAGTGCAGAGCTACTATTTTTCACATGGCTTCAGTGCAATCATAAGTCATCCACACAATGAAAACACTTATTTCATGGCAGCTGGCATGTTCCAGTTGCCAAAGATGAGGTTATGCATGCACCTGTGGGAGTACTTCAGGAAAATTCTTTAACTCTTTTTATAAGTATATTTTCCAACTAAAAAAGTTCCTTAAGGATCCCTGAATTTTAATTAGAGAACACGCTCAATATCTCCTTTAGCTAAAACGGACTCCCTACAGATAGCCTTTTTTCTCAAAGTACAATACCAAACTTTTACTAAGTTAAATACAATTAACAGAAATGAAAGATCTAAGGACTCAAAAGTTCTTAGCCTTCAGACACTGTTTTGTCTTCAGTGGTTTTGCCTGTGAAAATAGCACTCTGGCACATACTTAAAACAGCGAGTGCAGGAATGCGTGTGGGAGTAGAGGAGGTGACCTGTCACTGCTTTGGATACAGCTTTTTAAGTAGAAAAGCTAAAGAAATGATGCTGAAGTGGCAGGTGACATTAACAGAAGTAATCTTTAACAGATTGAACATTTCTCTGAGTAATATAGCTTATGGTATCTAAGAAAACACTGGCAAGCAATATCTCAGAAGGGTGAGATAAACACAAAGCTATTAACTCTTTATTAACTAGTTTGCTACAGCCAATCTGAACTGAGCCAGAGCTAGAAAGCACAGTTCTATCTCTAACACCAAGCCGGAGCCAGAATTTTAATTTATCTCTTGAAAATTTACCATTTTTTCTTTTCTGCATACTCAGTTGTTTCTTAACTTGTGGCATATGGGGCGGAAAAGAAACGCATTCTTAAAAAATAAGTCTTGGTGAAATTACAGCCCATGAGTAACACTACTTATTTGCATATATTTTTAACTGACAGTTCCCTTTAGAAGGATTCAATACATATTGTAGTGAAAAACACTGAGACATCCCGCGTTATTTTTCTTGTAAAGAAACAGAATTTTGGGATCAAAGGCTCTCATATTTTAGCCATTAACCTTTTGATTATGCTTTCCTGCCAAAATAAACAAAGGAATGTATTTATCTTTCATTCTTTCTAAGCTCATTTAAAGGCTTACTTTTTTAAAGAAACATTCCTCAAAGACATTCTACTTCTATGAACAATTTCAGAATTTGTTTCTTTCTACTAGAGATGCAATTGCTACATTTGGAATAGAAACAGACTTCTGATCCGTTATGTAAACTGAGAAAGCATGCAAAAGCTACAATCACTCATTTTCAGGTGGTTTTCAAGGAAACAGTAGTGTTCTTGTTAATGTTTCAGTTTTACATTCCTTTATTATATTACAGCTTAAAACTTAAGCTAGTGAGTTTTCTTAAGTAAGTTCTTTTTTCCCAGTGACAAATTTCTAGTTATCCGTTTGCTCCATTCAGAGTGATTAATCCATAAATTTTTTTTCTTCAACCTCTTTACTGGAAGAATTACTTCTGGGCCACTTGGCTGTCCACAGTATTTTGTCTATAGTATTGCTAAAGCACTAGGTAAAAGCACATGGCACTGTGCTATGGATTTTTCAGTTCACTCTATCATGAGAGACATTTAGACTTAAGTACATTAATTAATGCTGCATCTACTTGTGTACTTCAGCTGCTCTTACTTGCCTTACTTTTTTGTCAGTCTGGAAGTCTGTTGTTTATAAATGAGGATTATGTGCTAGTCAATTTTTTCTGTTTTCTAATGCCATCCTCCTCCCAGCTCTTGTGCCAGTGTTAACCCACCACTGACATTTTAATATATTACACATTTAAAGAGGAGCCTTTACTGAAATGCTCATTGCTATGCACTGAATACTTCTGAGTTCCAGACCTTGACTCTGCTCTCCTTTTGGGATACTCTCAGCACTTCTTGTCAGGATTCAGATAATTTTCAGTTTTCCAGTCAAGAACAGATATTGCCTCTCCATATTTTCTAAGTACAGTACATAATGTTACTTAAACTGAAAGCAAATTATCTGTGCCAGACCAAGGGCAATGACCAGCCCTGACATTACTGTCATAGCTTCAGGAAGTTTGCCATGAATTTGATGAGTTTCTGTGAAAGTGAATCAAGTTTAATACTAAAAGATCCACAGAAATCCACAGAAAGTCTGTACACTATCTGGCAAAAATACCATGTGTAAGAAGCAAAGCTTTTAATACATCAAAATAAAATCATGCAAGAGTGCAGGACAAACCAAAAATACACTAAGAAAATATCTTGAAAAGGAGTTCTATTGAGTATATTTCTGCACCAAGTGAAGAGAGGTAATGTTTCTTTTCAGCTTTATAGTCCATTCTATGATTTCCAGAAGCAGAATACATCTTATCATGAATTTGGCCAAATATCAGATTTTTTTTTCATGCAAAGCTTTGTGGTACATGGCCTTGGAAGAATTTTATCTTTTTTTTTACCCAAAGGTTAGAGAAATAGTCACAGCAAATCTTTTTATTCACCCCTGATAAAAAGTCCAGTCACTATTTAAAATAAGAAAACAACAGTGTACCTGGGTACAATATTTCTATTCTTCCAGTCAACTCCTACATTTCTCTTAAGAGAAATATCAGAAGTAGGGCTTCTCACTGCTTAGGTGATTTTCCAAGGGGGAAAGTTTAGGCTTTATAATGCACATCTGCCTTATTACAAAGCCTATTAAGCAAACACAATCTCCTTAATTATCTTACTAGCCTTCCCCCAAGGTCACACATTGCCAGAACATTGTATTGGGTCTGGGTGAAAGTTAGATGAAGGGGGTGAAGGATTTAGTACTGAAATATCCTTCTTTTGCTTAATTAATTCTTATCATTCCTAAAGTAAGAATGGAATCCAAGGTGAAAGTGAACTTGGCATTGCATCTTCATTTAAAAAAACCAAACTCCTTAGAAAAGTCCGAGTTTTCTGATTTAATGCTTAGCTGATAAGGAACAGAACTTTAAAGCTGTAAGCCTCTTATGATATTAATTTTTTTAATTTTTCAATGCGTTCTGATGATTTTTATTGTCTTTATATGGGAAGCACAATCATCATCTATGATATACCCCAACTATGACATTTGGCTCAGTAAAATATCAAGTGGTTACATTTTTGAAGGATTTTCTGCCACAGGAAAGGTAAGAAATGTTCAGAGTTTAAATAATTAATGTTAAATGGTCTGATTATTTAGGTCAAATACCAAAAATCTCTGGGATTAAGCACTCTAAGGCTCTAATTTAGAACAGCAAGGAATCATTCATTAATTTTGTCTTTTCTCTACATTAAAGTTTCATTAACGGAAAAGTCATCAATTCCTAAGACACTTCCTTTGGAACTGGCACTCTGCTGATCCCAAACTACCTTTTAAATGAGACATTTTTATATCTGTATCAGACATCATCTAGGTTACTTGAGAAAAGACATCAAAGGTCTATGGGTAATAATTGGCACTGGTTTAATTAAATGCTTTCATTTGTGAATGATGCCATCTGTTTCCTTCAAGTTGGAATATAGGTAAACAAGGCAGATACAAGCAATCAAGGAGGTTGTTAGTAATAGGTCCTAATTACCTGGTCTAATAATTAGGCCTTTTTTTATGCTGTCAAATAAACTCACAAACACAAGACAGCTCTCTAGATTTCTTTATACTAAGGTAACATAAAAGTGTGTTCTCCGAGCAGTCTGCAGCTTCTCCAGCCAGATCTTTTGTGTGCATGTGTGTGTGCGTATATATATAATTTTTCTTTTACTGTATTAAATCTCTTCAACATCAATTTTATCATCAGAATGTCTAGAACCAAATATTTCTTCAGCCTGACGTTTATCTCTAACTAGCTAACTGGAAAAAGTAAAATAAATGCTTGCATTTCCGGCAGCAGTCAAATACAGACAGCTTTAGAAAATGCCATGAAGTGGCTTTGTAATGACTGTAAGAGTGACTCATTCACACTGACAGCCCAGGAAACGGAAGCATGAACACACACACAAAATAAAAGGCAAATAGAGGAATTAACAGCATGTGCATAGTCAGAGGCTTAATTCACTACAGCCTAAAATTAAAGATAAATAGGTGTATTTTAGGATTGTAGAACCTCCAAAGCAAAAGCAGACCTTTCTCAGTTCACTACACTTCAGAGACATTTTGTCCTATGGTATCTTGTACTATCTGCTAGGGCTTGTATGGCAGAGATTTAATTAGATGTACCTGTAGCATTGTCTCCCAACTGTCACTCTGAGCATTCTCTTTAAAAATATTTTATTACATGTGCTATTTTTTCAGCTGTTTGAAGGTTTTCTCATTTACTCCAGAGTAAGTATGAAGACTGAAGTAAGTATGAATTCTACAATCTGTGCTCTGCTGCAAATTGAACAAACAGTGATGATCTATGCTCTAGCTTTGTAAGTCCCAGTGTCTGCTGTCATCTAAACTATTAAACAGAGCAAAGCTTGACAGTGTGCCAGTAACTTAAGAAGGGAAACAGCCTCCTGTGTATCATCCTGCAATCCTTACTGATAGAAAACATGAGCTATTGAAACTCCTGTCTAATTACCTCCCTCCTCTGCCCCACAGTAGCAGCTCTAATAGTGAGTCCTGAGACTAGAGACTCCATCATATTCCTTAGAAGCCAGTCTAGCATAATCCTCTTTCCTAATGAAGAAAGCAATATCAGCCCTGTATATTTTTTATCAGTTCAGTTGTGTGTAAATTAATATGGTACACACTACAGAAGCAAAACATTTAATTTCCCTAAAGTTAAGGTGCCTGTTACTGAAAGTATAACAGGCAGGTGCAGGAGGAAACTCCATGCCACTAAGATGCTTCTCAGGACTGACTTTGACCATGTCAAAATTATAACCTCATCGTCATACAGATCACATTTTCCACACACACCAAAGATGAAAATACAAGTTTCCTTGCTTTCTCAAGCAAACCTTGTCACTCTATCTAAATTCTCAGCTGGAGACACCACATAATTTTTTACTTTAATAGATGCACAAGCTTTGGATCATCACAGGTTAGAAATGCTGTAAATTGTCATCAGTGGAAATACCCCAAATACAGAATGCCTCAGATTATCACCCTGCAAATGCTTAAAATCGACATCAAATAACACTGCCATAGAAAAGGAAAGGTCATAATCCCTTCATCTTCCACCACACTATAGATAGCTCTGCTTGTTCTGCTGGCAGTGCCAGCTTCCATGGACCTCAAACATTCATCAGAGTCTCAGAGCACTGAAAACTTCAGCCTCATCTTTCTACACTCCCTTTCTCTGACCAGTGAAATCATCGTCCAGAACCTCATTATGTTAAAGATTGTACAAATATAGAAGAAAAAACTGCTTCTCAGCCAAAGCAGAAAATGTTTACAGGAATTGCTAATACACTCCTGCAGACCTTTCTATGAAGTTCACAAAAACTGTACCAGCTAACTATTCCTTTCATATAATACTTCTATTCCTAATTTACTTGCTACAACTGCTGTTTTTAATATAAGTGGTTTAGAATCAATTTAAAATCAACTTTCTCATGACCAGATCACGTGCAAATGCCTAGTCTTATTTTTTTTTTCACTAGACATAATATCAAACTAACCAGTTAACACAGAGATATACTCAATTATGAATGACACAGAGCATGGGAGATGACAACAATACTGAAAATGAAAAATGAACAGCTGTATTCACAGCACCAGGAAACAATTAAGGAAACTGAACAAAGGGGTAATGAGAGAAAAGTAGAAGGGCTAAAACTAAGTCTATGTTGCTGTGAAATAACTACAAGGGGAAAGCAATTATACAATTGCCCATCTGGTTTTGCTTCATGGTGTCCCCAGGGACACTGTAAAAAGTTTCCTAGGAGAAACAGAAGTAGGTAATTTGTCCTCAATTTCAGTGTGAAGCAGATTTGAAGACCCCACCTTCAATCCTTTACCAAATCACCTAGCTAAGAACTGTCAGCTTCTAGTTCTTAGAGAGAAAATAGGACTGTTTGGATTGTAGCCCAAATTAAGAGCAACAGTCAATACTGGAATTAGACAGATTTTAAATGGTTTTCTCCAAAATTTCAAGATATGAGAGCGACATAATTCTCAAGGCTCTTAAGCTCTACTGATGGCCTACTTTTTGATTAAAAACCTTCTTTTCTTGTTCTGTACACATGCTCTGACTTTCTCTGGCAGGTTTTCTCAGGACATACTGAATGCACAATAGCAAAATCCTAATGGTTACACAGCATTTTAAACAGCTACCATTTTATTTTAAAATGCAGAAGAGTTTTTTTGCCAGAATCATCCTGTAAAATAAATGAGGTGCTAAAGCAGCTTTCCAGAATGGGAAAGATGGTGTCAACGTCTCTTTTTTTCCAGAGGAGATTTAATATTCACGTGTCCAGAAACAACCCTAATCCCACTGATTTATCTCTTAAGAGCAGTCTGTGTTCTCTGTCCTTAGAAGTAGAGAAGTTGGAAGAAAAACACAAAGGCTACCAGTGCCCTTTTGCTGGAAAGCAGGCAATTTGAGTGCCAGTATCTGCTCCTGTTTATGGAAGGGTTATCAGAGAAATATATAAACAGTCCTTGAAACTAGATCTGGACATTTAGTAATTCTCCTTCTCTGACTGAGGGTCTGGTCTAGCTAGAGGTGAGATTTCAAACTCCAAACTCTGCAAAGGCTCTGATCATGTTCTCTGAAACCCTGTTAGGAAGCTTGTTCTTTTATTCCTTTGCTTTGTTTCCTAGACACACTGTATCTTGACAACTTTTCCCTCTCTCTGCTAAAGCTCTCTGACAAAGGTTAAATGCACTTTTAAGGTCATATAATTACACCAGAGAGCTAAAATGCTTTCATCTCCAGATCATGCATTATGAAACGCACAATGTAAGGGTAAACATAGAGATTACTGAAAATCAACTTGAAGTGCACCTGGAGATTCTCCAGCATAGAAGTTATAAAAATTTCAAAGAAAATTATTTATCAATTGCCCACATGGATACTTTTTAATTAACCCTTTGACATCAGGCATATTTGACAGGAGAAAAGGCTAGAGGAGAATGTGTTTTAAACATCTTTATCTTCACAATATTGCTCTAATTGTGTGCATTACACACAGAGTAAACTTCATTACAATTCTCAAATTCAATATAAGCAACAATCTAAATTAATTTGCTGTGGATAAAGATACTTGCTGCCTTCACAGTCACAAACTTTCTCCTAGCAGAACTAAAGAACCAGCAGAAGTTCATAAGGGGGAAAAGCTGACAACTTTTCCCAAGTAGCTCATGCCTTTGCCTTTACTATCTATACAGCTGGACTTCCTGTCTTTTCCTCTATCCATAAGACATTCAGGAAGGAAGGTTTATATCTTTACATGGTTTTCACAAAGTACATTGATGGTGAATTTCTAAGAGTACTAAGTCACGTTGACATTTCACATAGTCCCCCCACCCAACTTGCTATTGTTCTTCCTACTCCACTCTTCCCATTGTTACATGCCTTTTCCTCAGTTAAATTGTATTTAGATTTTCAAAAACACAGTTAATTATACTTTAGCTGACTGTTTGGTTGTTTTTTTGTTTTGTTTTTTTTTTATACAGGCTTCCAGGCTAGTATCAATAGTTTGCATTACATAGTTACTGAAAGAGAAGTTTATGTCAATTCTTCCAAATAAAAGAGCACAGAAACCATCAATCATATTCTGGGTTCGGGGAGGAGGGAGGAAGTTATAGTTGTTTTTTAAATTGTCACCAAGGTCTACAAGTCTCATTTATGACTCACCTCATTGTTCAAGTGGTTTTAGTTAGGTGAAAAATTCAGTATGCATTTTGAGTGAAACTGAGCCATCAGTTTAAATTGATTCTCCTAAAAATGTTCTTGCATGTCTCAAAATATTAATTGCTTCAAAAGTTACATGTCTTAGAAGGATTTTAAATAGCCTGGCAAGCCACTTTGTCTGAATCAAGTGTCCCTTGGAGCTGCAGTAGTACATAAATTGTTTTAAAAAACAATATATTTTTTTTCAAACTCCAGCTATTGTTCGAAATTAACATATTAATCCTTAAGGTGGTTTTCTTTCAAAGAATTGTCTTGGAGCTCAAAATACCTTAGGTCTGACAAAGGTTAGTTTTCTTAGTAATCATAAAATTTATTAAGTGTCCTACTGTTTCAAAATTAAAGAGTCCCCTAGACATTGAATCTAAACATCTGATTACTGCATCTAAAGCACTCTAAAGAAAACATCACAACATATATTCCTTTTTGCCAGCTAAAAAATGATCTTTTATGTAAAATAAAGTCTGCCACAAAGTACTCACCAGATTCCTAGCAACAGTTCTTGAAGAGAGAGAGAATTCCTGAATCAGTGCTGAATATGATCCTCCCCTACTAATTCACTTTGAAGGGGTGTGGTGTAAAGCTACCAGGGCAGGATTGCAACCTGATCTTCCTGGAGCAGGCAACTGGTCGTGGATTTATCAGCTAGTCCTTGATTTTTGTTGAGCACATGAGTTCACTCTGAGTAGAAGCCAGAGGTCTGCAGCAGCGGCAGGGACGCTTCCTGTTTAAGTTTCCCGATCTGCCTGCAGTTTCCAGCGACTGGTTTCTAAACAGCACTGGCGAAACCAATGTGCACTTTTAAAGAATGACAGAGAGACCGTAGGGTATTCTACTCATTCTACCCCCCAGGCACTAATAAATAAACGCTGCGTGGGGATGACTCATTCACTGCCTGTTTAAGAGAGATACATTGCAGTTTATCGGGGGGTTGGGGTTTTGTTTGTTTGTTTGGGTTGGTGCTTTGGGGTTTTTTTTTTGTTTTGTTTTTCCGGATGGGGGCTGTGTTCATCACAGGATCTGGAGCTGTGCTACAGAGGCTATTCTGCCTTTAGCCACAGCATACCAGCTATATACAAATCACACCAGTATGTCAGAAAAATAAGTTAAGCAACACAGAGAATACCGTGTGGCTGAAGATAGCAATGGGAACGAGTTTTAAGACTGAAACCTTGTGGATTTAGAGACAGATTACCAGAATCCTAGTCCTGGACACGCAGGATGAGAATTTCTGATATAATGAATTGAACAGTAATAGAGGGAGAAGTAACAACAACTTGCACAGCTATTAGCTGTAGCTAACTGCAATTCTGGGCAAAGACAGATGGGTGAAATCACTTTCATTGAAGATTTATATTCATCTGTTCACCACCATCCTGAAATTGATTGGAAGCTTCTCACAGTAGGTTAACAGGTTAACTGTCTCTGACACAAAAACAAGTGCTCCTGCCAGCTTCTTAGATCTCCTGTCTGTTATTGCTGACTTTACAGGCATTCCTAATACTTTTCAGGGCAAGGCAGTAGTCAGCTGAATCCACTGAATTAAATGGAAAAACTGTCCTGAAGAGGACTAGAAGCAATCCCAAAGTAAAAGGGCACTTTAAATGCTGGAGGTGGGGTTCTACCATACAGTTACTGCTTACCAGCTCCGAATTTGGCTAAAGCAAGAAGCAACCCAGTTTGGGAGGAATGGGTTAAACAGAAATGGGTAGTCTGTCATTTGTAGGACACCAAGGCTCTGAAAAAGATATTTTGGAGACCCATGTGTTAGGAATTAGTGCTATCCATAAATCTCTTTCAGGGCTACAAGTAAAACAGCCCAAAACAGATGTACTAAAATAATGTCATGATTTAAAGGATTTTAAGTCTGCACATTTACAACAGAAAAAAATCACAACTAGATTAAAAAAAAAAAGAGACATTATTCTTAATTTTGTTTTCCATAGAATGCATCTAGCATGGTTGTCATAAGATGTTAGCATAATTCTTTTTTTCCTCACAAAATCTCACTCAAGTTATTCAGATTTGGTGTGCCAATTAGTAAAGTAATTCTGAAAGAAATTGTCCACACAAACATGAAAGACAAGAAAAAGCTACAGTTTTAAAACACATTTGTCTTCTTATGGTAAAACGAGTGGAGAATCACTTCAAAGATATTTTGGGGAAAATAGAACAAAATCTCTTACTTTGGAAAAAAAATATATTATTAAATCACTGGTAAATAATACATTTATAGTAAATAAAAATACTAACGTGTTTGAAGAACACACATGCAAAAGAAAAATTCAATGGAAGCATTATTTAATTTTGAGATTAATATTTTTGCTTTCCAGTCTGTTAATTCTCCAGTGTTCACCTGCAGCCCTTCTAGTTTAGTTGTCAGGAGGGTCTCTGAACTCTTTTGCGTTGTAACTATAAAATAAAGACTTCAGATGAAACTGGATTAAGGCTTCGAAGACAGAAACAAAATTTCATTCACCTGTTGATAGCTAAAAGTTATCAACAGTTAATGGTCAAGGGTGGAAAAAGCCTCTGCAATTCTATAAAACATTTTTTGTTCCTTTTTAGAAGGGGGTTTCAAGATGAGCAAGATTAAACTTGTGAGCTTTAAAACTAGTTACTTTTCTAAGGTCATGTGATAGTCTAGAAACCTCCCCAAAAGCAAAACTTGGAAACCAAGAAACTCACTACCCTAGCTTCAAGTTGAGAGGTCAACTAAGCTCTGTTGCTGTTTTGAGGAACCTAAGAATCCTTACTTAGGGAATTTCTGACATTTGAATATGTGACATTATGTTTATTTATAGCATGTGCTATATGAACCAATTGCCAACACAAAGATTATAATTTGGAAGATCATCATTTCACTTCTGGGGTCAACCCACAGCATCAAGCTCTGACCATTTATGCAGGAGCTGTACACATTATTGAATCAGTGTGAGAAAAGACCATTTACTGGGTAATTACCAAATTCTGCTTGTTGTTCATGGATTACATTGACATGCAGCAAGGGCAGTGCAAGCCTAATATTCCATCCCCTTTTACAAGATGATTTTTGCTGGTCTTTTTGGAAATTATTCAGGTTTGACAGTTAAAGGAATGTCCAGAGAACATTTACATGACTTTTCTACTATAACCAGAATAGCTTTGCTTGGGAATTACAACCCCAGAGCAAAAAAGAAAAAAAAAATGCAATGAAGGTTTATGTGAAAGATCAGCATCATTACAAACCAGATGAATGAACAGATACCTCTTGGAAAAGCACACTGTGTATGTTCTGACCCCAAGAAAACCCCTTCAGGTTCTCAATCTCAACTCTCTCACTGGGGAGTTCTTGATGATGATCACTCTGCTTTTTTTCCAACATCAGACAGGAGAGAATGTGCCATTCCAGAACACTCCTTAGCTTGGATCTCTGTCTTGGCTACTGTTCTGCAGAAAGTAGGGAAGGATAACAAATCTAATGGTAAAAAGGCTTTTAAAAATTATTTCAACTCAGTGGTCAAAAATGTCTTAATCTTTCTTGTGTCACACCAGTGACTTCAGGTCAGATATTCCACCCTCCTTTCTCCATCATCTACCATGGGACTACTGTAGCTTAAACTGTCACTGCAGGGTGACAAGCTATTACTGCTGTTACAATGGGAGTATTGTTACTGCCAGCAAGACAACAGGAAAATAGAAGGGCTAATATCTAATCTAATAGTGCCAGAGGATTGGGGCAGTGTCAGTCTTCTGGAATGTCTGCACTCAGGGTTCGTGGTCATGCTGATAATGAAAGGGATGGAGGGAAAGACTGAACTTAAAATTCAAATTCTCCTATACCGTGCATATTTATTTGTGCAAAGTGGATGGGCTTCAGCAGAATATGTTAAACTCCACCATAATGCTAAATACACGGTGTTCAGAAATGAAAATAAAGCACAATTATCCAATTATTTTTGGCTTACTGTACCAGAACTGAGATAAAAGCAGCACAAAACTACATGAAGAATTTTTGCATGTGTTTTTGTTTTTTTTTTTTTTTTTTTTGTTTTTTTTTTTTTTTTTAATTTAAGCTCCTTGCAGCAATATAGACTATGTAGCAGTTGGAAAACCACAAAAGCATTTGTTACACGAACTTTTCTTCAGGTCAAAATACAACTGCCTCTCCCTGTGAGGGTGTGACATTGCTTGGTCTCCGCGAATATAGGTGTTTGTGGTATTTTGTTGCCCCCTAGTGATGCAATTTGATTTTTCCACTGCTTAGTTTAAAATTTTTCAAAGGTAAGAAGAGCTTCCAGTTCCCTTCCTTCAAAAAAACAAATCATAACTTAATACTTCTACTTGATGCTTGAGCTTGATGAAAAAGAAGGAATATTTCTGAATCCTCATGAGGAACTCTGTTACAAGCTTACAGGAAAAATACAACTGGCATGGATGGCTCGCCCCACTGAGCTTCAGGTCAGAGCTAAAATGTGGCAGTCACTGTCACCACACAGAGCAAAAACTCCCAAGGGCCTTCTCCTCAATGCAGGCACTCATGTTCTTACACAGTGCAAAGTTGTTGCTCCTGCAGAACTTCTGAAAACACTGAAAGTTGCTTTTTCCCTTGTGAAACGGCACACCACAGCAAGCACTGACTGGGCTGATCATTAATAGTGCAATAGTTACATTAACTGAAAACTAACTGATCTTTTTGAGACCGCTGAAGTATAGGACTTGTTTTCCATCTGAGGTGATCTACCTAGGGATAACACATAACTTCACAATGCAAACAGGTTCTAAAAGAGGAATTTAAATAAGTTTCAATAAAACACCTTCTGGATAACAGGGGAAGTAGGGGCTGGATTGGTACCAAATGCCACTCATTTTTAAAACCAGAAGCAAGATGAGGTTTGAATTTCATTATTAAAAAAAAAAAAAAAAAAAAAAGCAGAATAAGGAACTTCTTACATAAAAAAGCATTAAGAATTTTGTTACCTTCCCCACACAAGGAAGTTTTCTAAATTCTTTTTGGTCTTTGAATTTAATTGATTTTGATAAAAATTGAAAAACTTTCCCTCATACGGCTGCATTCAGGTCTGATATAGATCATATCTGAAGCAAAATGTAATTACTACCTACTGAATTCTGTTGTTACTGTTAAATAATAAAAAAGGGTATGAAATGCTGCATGGTCTTGTTAAACAAACTGCCTCACTGGACAGAGTCCTTGTTTTAAAATAATTTATTCCTCACTTGGCTCAGTAAATGTCTAATTCTGAAGTAGACTTAGGTTAATTAAACATTTATATTTTTTTTCTAGACTAGCCATTTATCATGCTTTGCATTCTCATGCAGTGTCTTATTATCCTCTCAACGAGCCCAGTGCTTCACTTCTTAGTAAAGCAGCCTCATATTCCATAGATGTCCTTTAACACTCGTTCCTAACACAGATTAACTCTAGGGCTTCCTGGTTTAGTCACTAGATGTCATTCTTGCAATACTAAGAGCTTAGGTATTTGATCTAGAAACAGGAGGCAAACATACTTGTGTGTGGTTTGTATCTTCATTATTTTATAGACTTGCATTCCTGCTCAGGTTGGAGTCAGGAGGAGTCTTATTATGGGTTGAGTATTTAAAAGTGTTCAGGCCTGAGAACAATTTCTGTTTTCAGGGGTGATTATTCTACCATTGGCTTCTCATTTAAGCTTTAAAACATTTTCTATTTTCATTTAAAAATGTGTCCTTTTTTAGTTCTTTGTTTCTGCTGCTCTAATAGGATTTTTATTTCTGAATGTATTTTTCTATACAAATAATGTACAGGTTCTGCTACTACATAAATACAAACATGTACCAGAATTATATTCTTATTTATGTATATGTATCTACATGTATCATCAAAATAGGATTTCTAAAAATGTAAATTTAAAGAATTATTGCAAAAATAAAGCACCTACTTTTTGCCTTAACAAGCCTGAGGGAAAGATAAATAGTAAAAAACCCCACAAATCTACATGTTCCTAATTCTGAAGATTGAATAACTTGAGCATGTGTGTAAGTAGCTTGCAAAGTCAGAGTCTTCTTACAGGGGCTTTTCCAAAAATCATTTGAAATGTATTAAATCAGCACCAAAGTTATCAACTAGAAATGTCCTATCACAGTACTATTTCAATGTTTCCCACTGTCATTTAAATCAAACAAAATGAAATTGAATGGAACCTGGCTTTGGATAGCCAGCCACAAAACAAGCAGAATTTCCTACTCATTGGATGTTCTATTGACTTCTCAGAAAGCTATGAACATGCCTGGATTGCCTTTGTCTTGAAAAATTATAAACAGAAGAGAAAGTTATTTTTTCCATAGAGAATTTGTGTGGGAGACACTATTTACAGATGGTCCTACAAAAAGAAGCCGCATGACCTCTGTGCCATTTTGTGGTGGCTTTTTTGTTTGTTGGTTTTGTTTTGTTGTTGTTGTTTTGGGGTTTTTAGGGGTTTTTTGGGTTTTTTTGTTAGTTGTTTTGGGGTTTGTGTGCTTTGTTTTTTTTAATATGTCAGCTTCTCACAGGTTGAAGCCTCCTCTATGATATGGCTGGAGAATAAATAAGGAAGGTACAGAAGATGCTCAAACCATGACATGAGAAAAACAGGAATTCTACAATATGCTTTCAGAAAAGTATTTTGAGGGTGTGAGTAAATGAAGGAGATGGCAACTGAGGATACCACGATCCACTGCCAGTTCTGAGAAGCCTGAGAAGATAGCAATGAAACATTTACCAGCAGATCTGGCAATCCCTGCTGCTGCAGTGTCAGACCTGCTACCTTCTGTTCACCCCATCTCAACACTGCACTCTCTGCCAAGAGTTGCTCTCGTCATCCCAGCCCCAGATGACATTTTTGTTCTTTCACCTGCTGACTCCTAATGTCTAAACCAGACATGGAAAATAAAAAATTAATTCAAGCACAGAAGGAGGAAAACTGTTTCCCAACCCTCCTGAACTGCTAAGAAAGAAAACATAGCGTTAGTAAAACTACTGTAATAAAGACCTGCACTACCTGGGGCTACCTACTTCCTCACCAACTCACTGGATTGCAGACTCCCAGGAGTTTATTTGGAGAGAAAAAGGCTTCTCTAGGAGATGCAGAGATGGCAAAAGCTGTTTGGGAAATACTACGTAAGGTTTGGCTGTCTTGCTGCTATCCAGTATCTAAGATGACATATCAAAGCTCAACAGTCTCTTAAAGTGTTCTCATGAGAAGCCATTAGACAACTAAAATCAGGCAGTTCCTCTGTACAGTTATTGCAGTACACATGCTTATCAGGGAAAGGAGGATGATTATTTACACAATGTTCATAACTCCTAAGAGGCACAGAGCAATTGTCTGCCCTTTGCCATGTTCCTTTTCTCTAAGAAGCTGTGAACAATTTGTGTTTCTATCCCAGATAACACTAAATTGCATTTGCTAAACATAGTGTTAGAAACCATGTGTCAATTCAGGACTTTTGAATACTCATATCTAAATCAAATTAAGATACGGTTATTTAAAAATAATTTAGGGTATTAAAGTCACTTAAAAAGCTTATTTAAAAAGCTACCCTAGCTAACAATAGAATATAAACTTTCATAAGCCAAAATAAATTACATAGAGAAAACTGTAAAAGAAAACAGTAATAGAAGTCAGGTTAAGTGCAAAGTATATTCACTGAGGAATTAAAAAGTTAAACCTTCAGCATTATCTGATATCATGAAAGTACAGAGTAGACCTGGTTTGCATGACCAGGATTTGAAAGTAATAATTGTACCAACAGGCTTTCAATTAGCAAAAAATATGCAAATTTAAGTTATTAACAAGCAATTTTATTCATATACAAACCATGATGTAAACAGAGCTAGTCTTACGCAAAGCAACTTTATCACTATGCAGAGGGTAAGCCCATGCACTGCTCTCTTCATGCTTAATGAGGAAGATCAATCTTATGGCCAAGGAATTAAGTAACTTCTCAGCCCACAGCGCTCAAGCTAAGTGAAAAGGAGGTTCATAATGAGACAGTTCTGGACAACTGCAGCATAGCTTTAGGAAAAGTTCTACTTCATTGGCATAATATGTTTTCTTATTTCCACAAACTACACGAGGCAGTACAAATACCTATCCTGTGGAGGCAGGCTGAGAGAGCTGGGCTTGTTCAGCCTGGAGAAGGCTCTAGGCAGACCTTCTAGCACCTTCCATCACCTGAAGGGGGCCTACAAGAAAGCTAGAGAGGTCCTTTCTCCAAGGGCATGTAGTTTATTACAATGCTTAAGTTATTAGGGAAATGGTTCAACCTATATTCACTGTGCAGTACTGAAGAAAAATTTGGTCAACAATGATTTCATATTCAGAAATACAAGATAGAAAGCCCAAAGTACAGTCAAAGACCAGCCCTGATGTACTTGTCAAGATGTCAGAATCCACAGGTCTCCAATCCATAATCAAAACTGCACTCAGAACTGTTATTAGCCATTTATACAGAGAAACTACACAGACACAGTAAGAAGCTTCTGCTTTGTAAAACAACAAGAAAACACTCCAATCCATGCAATAAGTATTCATATGGGCAGAACTGCATGCACTTCATTCATCATCTTCTTGAGCTGTTGAAAAAGTAAGCTGAGCCCCACCACCCCCCCATCCCCTTGGGCCTTATGCTCCCAAACAGATTGGCAAAATCTTTCCATCCCACCTTGTGTGGCAATGATCCTAAAGATCCAGCCTGTATAGCACATACTATGTTGTTGAATTTCTATAGCAATATTTAAACTGTAGCACAGATTAGTTTCTAAAAATTCACTCAAACAAAGAGCAAAATGATGTCTCATTTTTCCATCAATCAGACATTCCCTGTTCCAGGAAAATACAAAACTTAATCTAGTTGAATAGCTTTTATCTTAGACCTACTAATATATTTAGGCTTTGGTATGCATTTGGTATGGTGTATCTTGAACCTTCTCACTTTTGATTAAGAAAAGCAAACTGAACACCAATAAAACCCAGTTTGTTCCTACTGTATGTAAATATCAGGTACTGAACAAAACGTCAAAATGAAATTCTGCTGATGCTGGCATGCCAGAACATCTTTTATTCAAAAAACATCTTTTATTCAAAACTGTCACAAATAATCTCATTTTCCATAAATATGGAATCCATTTGCTAAACTTGGTGACATTTCCTTTAAATACCTATAGGTGGTGCTGAAACACAATCGTTTCTCAAAACAAACAAACAAACAAACAAACAAACAAACAAAAAAAAAACACAAGTAACTGTAACAAACCTGTCCATGAAGACAGATAGTCCCGCTGGTTTACAGATTCACTTCAGGGAAAAGTTACAGAATCAGAAATTAGACTGATGTTCATTATTAGTGTTTTTCTCAGGAACTTATCTGCAGCAGATTTTCTCATACAGCCATGTCTCACAGCCAATACCACTTCCAGATGTTGAAAAATAATGAAATTTTTTTGCTTATTGGAAATATCCAATAATAACAACAAACTGTGAAAATTTAGCTTTCATGAATATGGAATGACTACAAAGAAATATAAATGTTTCCCCAAGAATCTGCCTTACAGGTCACGTGTTCAATCCTGCTAATCATAAATTTGGCAGTTCTGTATAAATTATGATCATGCAGCTACTAATAATAGCTCTCTGGGTGTCAGCCAGGTTTGTTGAAATGAAGCAGAAGTAACTAGTTTCTCCATGAATGTATAATGGAAAAGAACAAAATCTTTGCCAGGGATAATTAACATATGGTAACATGATAATCAACACCAGATGAATCCATACTTTCTGGTTTCAAAAAATACATAATAATTTCACATTAATTATTACTTGTAGAAAAACTCTGAAGTGTTTGCAACTATGAACATACTTTATAATAGAAGTCATAGCTTGAGCCATTTCCTGTAATGCTAACACTTTACACTTAATTTCCAAGTTCTTTTCATCCTTTTAAAATTATTAAGCTTAAGAAAACAAGTTATGCTAAGAAAATAAACAACTGTAACAATTCTACAATTTTTCAAAAATAAATAAGAGTAAAAAAATCAAACCAGCAAAAACCCATATAATATAATGCTTTTGTTTGTGAACAAAGTTTTATGCATACCATGTAAAACAACTGAAAACCATAAACCTGATTAATTCAGCTCCATCCACTTGCTAAGCAGCTATAAAACAAAAGTCATGGAATGCACATCAAATTGTCTCTCTCCTCTCACAACATAAACTGCAAGCCACACCTGTACACTCCCTCAGTGCATCATAAAAGAACAAGGCATGAAACACAGAAAGCTACATTTACCTCTCAATTAACAGAGCAAGAAATTAATTACATGACTGATATATTAAATTCCTAAAAGAACAAATAGTTTATTTTGTAAAAATTGTACAGAAATTGACATCCTGGCTTTCCTTTAACTGCAAAGGTAAGCTACTTTCAGAAAAAATGTAGGTCTTACTGGAAGGAGAACTCACACAAAAGAAAGACTCTACCCTGGAGTTCTTCACAAAAATGTAAACCAGCCTCTCACTTAGGATGTTCATTTGATTAAGACATAATCCATGGTTTCTTTTTTCCCCCCACCATCTTCCAGATGTTAACCTCTTGTAACTACTTTGGAAGTTTAAATAAAATGTAACAAAATGTAACGTGATGAAGATGCAGTACATAGCAGCATACAAAGACAGGTTTAAAATGGAATACCAATTCCACTGAGGTCATGCAAAAGTTTTGGTGCTAATGCTAGCTCTTGGTCTAACCATGAAAGGACATGATCTTCAGGCCTTCAAAAAATATAAGCAAATATAATTAAATTTTGCAAGGTCATCACACTGAGAAAAAGTTAAAAACCTGCACACAATGAACAACTCTTATTTCCTCTGGCAAATCTTCAGCTATATTTGCTCACCTCTCCTTAGTTATCTTTTTGGGATTATTTGGATTATAGCATCTTTGGTATTCACTTTTGGTTCCTAATATCTTCCTGAAACTGGCACCACATATTTCACTGTCAAAAACAGTATCACAAAATGGCAGGAGTAGAGAAAACTCCTTTAATAAAAACAAGGGACAGGTAAGTAGTGAAGCCCACTAAATACTGTCTGATCTTTGACAGACTTCCTATAAACCTAGAGGCTAGACTAAAACTGATTTACACTGTTTAAAGAAGCTGCAAAAATGTGGACTCTCTTGGAATAAAAAGAGTCTTAAGTGCATTGCTCTCCAAGCAACAGAGTAAATGGCACGAATCAGGCTGTGGTTAATGTATACAATTCTACTTAATTATACTTCTGTTAAACAGATTACACACAGAGTGTTTCAGGTAGTATTAATGAGTCACAATATTAGACAGAGAAGAGTTTGGCAACAGTTAGATTAATTGTATTTGTTAGGAAACAACTTCAAAACTCAGGTTGCATGGGAACAGTGCTAACAAATGTTGTGGCGTGGATCAGTCATTCCATAGGCAAAGAGTAATGAATCAAAATGCAGATATTTGTCATGATCTAAATTTATTAATTGAGATAGCTCAATATTTTCATTACAATCATAAAGAAAGAAAAACAACAACAAATTTCAAATCAAAATAGATTTCAAGCCCTGCTAACCCAACAAGATAGAGCTGAACTTGACTGGTTAATTTTACATTAGATACTTTTCAAGGTTTCCCTCATCTTACATGAATGACTGCCTCTTCTCATTTGGCCCCTTTTGTGTATCATAGCCTTGAGAGCATGCTACTGTTTTTACTTCCCCATATATTTAGGGTGAGTAAAGAAAACATCTGGCACATATGTAGCCATTCATCTGAAGAGCTGAGGGGAAGCAACAAAGTAACTACAACCAGATTTGACCCATCAGCACTGAAGCTGAAACTTTATCTAATCTCCCACTATTTTTCCAATTATAAAACAAGTAGTATTCTCATTTGTCAAATTCCCACTGCAGACAGCTCAGATAGGACATTTAATTCTCCACTTACTTTTACCATGTCCCCTGAAGCTGTTTAGTACTGAAGAGAACTGTGGCAAGTTATTACTTTACTGTATGCTAGGCATAGATCAGAATCCAGAGTTTAAGTCTTGCCTGGCTTGCATTGTCAAAAAACAAATCAGGATCACAGATCTGTTGATATAGGGTTTCAAAACGTCTTAGGACAAACTATATATTGCTACTGGGAAACTATTTTATTCTTGGATCTTCATGCAGAAGATAGTGAGGCTTGCCTGTCTCCCTTGGGAGCTGTTTTAACACTGGGACCCCACCTGAGCTACGCTGCAGCAGTGTTGCAGCTGTGCCTGTACTCAGAGTTTGATGCCAACCCACACACTGACTTCCATCTTAAACTCAGACTGACCTCATAATCATGTAACTTGCTTGGAAGTCCCTAGAGTGTTTCTGACCCTGGTTACTCTCTCCAGAGCTGATCCTAACCCTGTCTTGCTGACTTGACTCAGATTGTGGGACTGTAATGGCGAGGTCACTCCCTTCTCCTGCTTTTCTCTATTTGGCTCCCAGTTTCTCTTCCCTTGTGAAATAACAGATTTTCTGCTTCCTGGCAACTTAATGGATATTTTTTTCAGTGGCTGCTTTAATCTACAGCTAAAATGCTTATTACAGTCTAAAAGCACTCTTCCTCTGAAAGACAGATGTCCTATTCTCTCCCATCCTCCTACTTGTCTCCCTCCTTTTGTTCCCAGCAATCACAGCAACCCTTCTTTTGCACCCACACCAATACTGAGTAAAGGACTCAAGAAGTTTGTTCAGAGAAATAGGAAGTGATCACATACCCAGGTGGATGTGTGAGTGAAGGAGGGAGAAGGGGCTCTTCCCTTTTGGCTCTGCAACAATAGCAACTCCATTTACAGTTCTCTCATTTCACAGTGAATCCTAGTCCTTCATTTACCTTTAGATAACACCTTATTGTCAGTTTTGCATGTCCCCATCTGCCACTATGTGGTGTCCCCCAGGGATCAGTGTGGGCCCAGTTCTGCTTAATAGCTTTATTGATGATTTATATGAGGGCATTGAGTCCATCATCAGCAAATTTGCAGATGACACTAAGCTGGGGGGGAGTGTTGATCAGCTGGAAGGCAGGAGGGCTCTGCAGAGGGACCTGGACAGGTTATAGAGCTGGGCTGATTCCAGCGGGATGAGGTTCAACAAGGCCAAGTGCCGGGTCCTGCACTTTGGCCACAACAACCCCATGGGGAGCTCCAGGCTGGGCACAGAGTGGCTGAAGAGCAGCCAGACAGAGAGGGACCTGGGAGTCTGGATTGCCAGGAAGCTGAACATGAGCCAGCAGTGTGCCCAGGTGGCCAAGAAGGCCAATGGCATCCTGGGCTGGCTCAGGAACAGCGTGGCCAACGAGTCCAAGGAAATGATTCTGCCCCTGTGCTCAGCCCTGGGGAGGCCACAGCTTGAGTCCTGTGTCCAGTTCTGGGCCCCTCAGTTCAGGAAGGAGATTGAGGTGCTGGAGCGGTTCCAAAGGAGGGCAACTGGGCTGGTGAAGAGATCCAGCACAAGTCCTATGAAGTGAGGCTGAGGGAGCTGGGGGTGTTCAGCGTGGAGAAGAGGAGGCTCAGGGGAGACCTCATCACTCTCTCAGCAAGACAAGAGGGCACGGTCTCAAGTTGTGCCAGGGGAGGTTTAGGTTGGATATTAGAAAGAATTTCTTAACTGAGAGGGTAATCAAGCATTGGAATGGGCTGCCCAGGGAAGTAGTGGATTCTCCATCCCTGGAGATATTTCAAAACAGCCTGGATGTGGCACTCAGTGCCATGGGCTGGGAACTGCAGCGGGAGTGGATCAAGGGTTGGACTTGATGATCTCTGAGGTCCCTTCCAGCCCAGCCAGTTCTATGATTCTATGAAATCTTTTAAAAACATAAAAAGCCAAATAAAACAGGTGTTTAAAATATAATTGCAGATGAAAATGAACAGAAACATGTCTTTCTCATCATGCTTTTCCCTCTAGCACAGTAACTGTCAGTGATGTGGGTTTTGTTCCCATTTTGTTTTCAGAAATATTCTGTAACTCTCATCTATCTTTTCTGCATCCTAATTCTAGAGAGTTCCCAGATTACTATGATCAGAAACAAAAAAGGTAAGTCATATTCATCTCTCCAGTCCTCCCACTACTCTGCCTACGTGTATGCTATCTATAGAGATGAACTGATGAATCAAGGAATTTGTATCAGTAATGGCAAACAGCTCTCAAAACATGACAGAGCCACTGCAAATTTATTATCAAACCATATTAAGTAACAGATATAAAGGATGTGTCATTTTTCCAAATTTAAGACTGGATCATATTGTTATTAATTACATGTGTAAAGGGGTATGTATCACAGAGGAACTTCTACCTGAAAGCCAATGTGGTTTTAGGGCCAATCAGATTACCACAGAGATGGTATTTGTTCTCAGACAACTGCAAGAGAAGTGTAGGGAACAGAAAAAAGGACTCTGTGACAATTTTTTGACCTCACTAAAGCTTTTGACATTGTGAGCAGAAAAGGCCTGTGGCAGATCTTGGAACAATCTCTCCCCCAAGTTCCTCAGAATGATCATCCTGTGAGCCAAGTCAGATATGGTGATGCACTCTCCAAATCCTTCCCAATAACTAATGGTATGAAATAAGGCTGCATTATACTCCACTCACAATCTTCTTCAGCACAATGCTCCAAAGGGCCACGGCAGACCTCGATGAAGAAAATGGCATTTCCATCCCTTATGGTACTGATGGGAGCCTATACAACCTCAGACAACTGAGGGTCCACACCGAGACCCTAAATCACTGAGTCCCAGAGTTGCTTTTTGCTAATGGTGCCACCCTTGTTGCTCACACAGAAGCAGCTCTGCAGCACATAACATCCTGCTTTGCAGAGGCTGTAGATCTTTTGGGACTGAAAGTCAGCCTGAAGAAGACAGAAGTTCTCTACCAGCCTGCACCATAGGAAGACTTCCATCATCCCCACATCACCATAGGCAAATCGGAGCTTAAGTCAGTCTAGCAGTTCAGCTATCTGGGATGCATTATTTCCTCAGATGCCAAGATCGACAAAGAGACAGACAACAGATTAGCAAAGGCATACAGAACATTCAGGAGACTTCATAAAAGAGTCCGGAGCAATAGACACCTGAAGAAAAGTACAAAGGTTGGTGTTTTCAGAGCCATTCTGCTGTCTACTCTTTTATATGGGTCTGAATCATGGGTCATCTACTGCCACCATCTGCAACTCCTCAAACACTTCCATCCGTGCTGCCTCCGTACAATCCTAAGCATCCACTGGACTGGCTGCATGACCAATGCCACTGTCCTTGAACAAGCAGGGGTCACCAGTATGGAGCCCATGCTACTGAGGACACAGCTGTGCTGGGCAGGGCACGTCTCCAGGATGGAGGATCACCACCTCCCTAAGTTTGTGCTCTATGGTGAACTTGCCACTGGTGCCGCAACAGAGGAGCCCCAAAGAGGACATCCAGGGACCCCCTGAAACAATCCCTCAGCTTTGGACATACTGACTGCCATCAGGGGTCCACTCTGGCCTCCAGTTGGGAGACACAGAGACAACACCATCCATAACACTGCTGCCTCCTTTGGGAACACACACAGAATCAGCCTGGAGGAGAAAAGGCAGCACAGAAGGAACCGTGCCTTGGCTGTCCCCTCACAGGACACTTTTGCAATCCCACTGCCTGTCCCACATTGGCCTTTTCAGCCATCAGTGGGCTTGCAGCAAGCCTGGGGAGAGCCCTTCTGAAATCTTCATTCACTAAGCCAAGCCATGATGATGTCAAAGTGGTGCATGTAAAGAAAAGATATTTTGGAATTCAAAGATCAGTACTTACAAAGAGGAACACCAAACTGACTAAGAAAAACAGGTCACATTGCCAAGACAGACTGCTTGAAAATTAGTCCTCTGCAATGTTTAAGTATTCTACTAATTACAAAACAGAGGTGGTACTGCTCAATACAGAACTATTTTACACAATGTAAAATTTAAATTTACCCATTCAGATACATCTTGAGAGGATTTTATTTCTATCTAATATGCTAATCTCAGGCTGAAGTCACAATCATGACAGTTAATTGCAAGGCAATATACTACAGAGTACAAGAGAGGCTAAAAGTGAAAGAATTGTATTAATTCTCATGGCAATATCCTAAAGTACATCTAGAATTCTGCTATCCAAGTATAATATAGCTGTTTCTCTTGAATAAAATTACAACTGTTACTGTTGCTGATTAAGCAATTTTCCCCACCACTGATGGACTCTTTCTTTGAAAAGCCTTGAAAAGTTCACCAGTAAAAAACAAAAAAATACCCAAACCTGAAAAAGGAAAACTGTAGCCTGATAACATCTGTTGAACAACTGTAGTGGGAGAAGGGACACATACTGCTTATGTAGCCTATTCTACTCCTGAAGAGAAAGGGAGAGACAAAGAAACAACCACTGCATGACACTTATCCTTTAACAACTCTGCCCAGCAGTATCCATCAGAAAAGTCTATTGAGTGCTATCATCTAATCCCATACTAACATTTAGTGGAAGCTCCTAGGAGCACTGCCAGCAGTCTGTCATCTCATCAGTAATCATGAGGCAAAAGAGAAAGTTTAGAGACAGTAAATTTCACAGGCTAGCCTGGAGGGAAAGGAACTTCCATAGGCTGCCTCAGTACCCAATAATGTCACAGGAATGAAAATCTTAAGTCTTAAACACACCATTTTACCATTTTTAACCATTTTACTATGAGTCTTGGAGACCAATAATTCCTGTTCCATCCTAATAATTATCCATGCCCAACATACAGTTTGGCTAAATGCACTTATCTTTCATACCAAGTCCCTCCAAATTATATAGGGAATGAAAGTTCATCTTATGTTGCATCTGATAGTATAACTGAAATTTTCAGTCATTCTGTCATTTTCTCGTATCAGACTGTTATTGTAGCATTGCATTTAGGGACACAGAAGTCAGCCTATATGAAGTGGCCCTAACAGACTACTTAAAACTGTTCAAATGTTCATGTGGGTAATTGTTTCCTTTTTTCATTTGTGGTATCAACACATAAACCAAAGGAGTGCTTTCATGTTCACAGAGAACTCGGAGAAGAAACTTTTTTTTCTTATCTTCAAGGAATTTAGCAGTTTACATATATGGCAAACAGTGCTACTACTCTAATTTTCTCATGACATACCTTGATCACATCTAGAGGGACACAGAGCAGGCTTGTTTAATCTTTACTATCCCTTACCACTTCTGCAAAACATACATTTTAGTTGCAATACCCTAAGACCACTTCATGGTACTGGCAGCTGTTAATAACTTACTCCAAACCATACACAGCTGTGCTCTCTCATCAAGATGAAACATACACTACATATCAAAATTGTTTTAAAATTTGTCTATGTATGTCTCTCATCAGTTAAATCACTGTACACAGCTTAAAAAGCCTATTTTGAACCACACTGAAATTTGATAGTAGCATTTCCCATATTTCAGAAAACGCCCTTTTTCGTGCAAACCTGACCTGAAAACGAGCATGGCGCTTGCAGTTCCTGCAGTTTCCATCTTCCCATCAGCTGCGACTCTTCACATGAGCAGACACTCCCCTGTCAGCATTGTGGTGGGTGGTGGGCAGTTCAGCTCTTCTGAAAAAGCATCTATAATGTAGCGGGAATGAACGACGTCTTTAGGCAGCTTCAAATACGAAGCTAACTACTTTTTCTATACTCTGAATAAAAGGTTGAGCACGATACTGGTATATCATGTATTATTTAGCCCTGCTCCTCTCAGAAAGGAAGGCTAGCGAACTTCAAGCAAAAAAGCTTGAAAGGGGAGATTTAGGCTGGATATCAGAAAGAATTTTTTTACGGAGAGGGTGATCAGGCAATGGAATGGACTGCCCGGTGAGGTGGTGGATTCTCCATCCCTAGAGACATTTAAAAAGAGACTGGATGTGGCACTCAGTGCCATGGTCTAGCAACTGCAGCGGTGGGTCAAGGGTTGGACTTGATGATCTCAGAGGTCCCTTCCAACCCAGCTAATTCTATGATTCTATGATTCTAAGCAACCCCTATTTTTTTTTAAGTAAAAAAAAATATATGTATTTAACAAACAAAACACTAAAACCACAAACCAAACTCTTTTCCTTACAGCTGAATGCAGAAATCCACCCCACCGAGCCTCGCAGAAGAATTTTCTCATGTGGAAAAGCTGCGAACGCCTCAGCGCTCCCAGCAGGCGCGCGAGCCGCAACGGCTCCACCGCGTGCGGCTAACGGTCGCTCACCTGCTTACCGTAATCACCCGCGGGGCCAGCGAGACGGCAGTCCTGCTTGCTGAAAGTGGAGCGCTGGTGCCCAGCTTTTCGAGTCATTACGGGGCCGGTGCGCAGCTCACCAGTACCCAGCCGGCTGGCTGTGGTGGCTCAAGCTGGCGAAGCCTTAGAGCAGCGCCTCAGAGTCCCGATTGTCTGGAGAGAGAGAAGCAAAAAAAGTACAGGGAAATTTGCTTGCTGAGCAATATAAAGCTCAAAAATGTTTTTTACTGAGACGAGTAAGGACGCAGTAGAGTGAGGCAAGTCATCATGACTGACTTGAAGCAAAAAAAGTCTTAGAGGTATGCTGGGTGTACCTGCGCAGTTAGTAGCAAGGAGGCTGATAATACAAGTATTCATTCAGACGCTGGAAGTGTCTTCTACTAAAGGGGCCAACACCAGGCCAGGAATGACTACAGCTTAGTAGTCACAATTTGCTCACTCATGGAAGCAATGACTTAGATGTAGGCTGTAATGCTCTTCAAATTGAAGGAATCAAGTGATGTACAGAAAGGTAAGACGGAGGTCTCTTTCTCATGGCAGTAAGGGTTATTTTTCAAAGAATCAAGATTTCAAATGACAGGAAAAGACTGCTGGATTTTGTTATGCATCTGGAAGGTATTGTATTTTACACAAAACGAGGAATAAAGAATAAAATAGCAGTTACACTGTACTTTATGTGACTCCATTTCACTTGTCCTGATGCTATTGTTTTCTCCTGAGTTCTCTGAATTTCTGTGAACCATAATTAGTTCACCTGACATGCATCTCAACACAGTAATCAACACAGCAGTGTGATCCTGACCTGCCACATGGACAAGCTGCTTCTTGCAAACACATTTCAGGTGACACCATTTAGCACAGGGTATTGCAGCAATCAAATGTCTGATGAGTAACTGAAGTGTTAATTATACAAGTACTCTGATGGTTCGATTTCATACATATCTTAGAGCTCTAATAACACCTCATTATTTTAATAATTGCAGTCAGTTTGTCTCCACTACATAGGTGGTATTCTGACAATGTGTTGTGGGTTGTTTATAATGTTCAAAGCATATTGTGCCTGCTCTCTGTTACAGGCCAGCTCTGCTTAGAAGCAGCTCAGTTTAGGAATGTTCCAGAGATAGTTAAATATGTTTCAGTAGAATGAATTCTAGACAATTCTTGAACAACATATTTAAAATCCCGTTAGTAGTTTTTATTTCCTCTATTTGTATCACTGTCCCTGGGCTCGACTCTGTCTTCTGCCCATTCAAGATCATCTCCAGAATATGTGAAACTACATAAATGAGACAATTGCCTTGCTAGCTCCCTTCTCTTTTCACTCTACATCTTCTTGTCCAATCTGCAAAGAAGATGACAAGATGGCTTCTTTGATTCTGAACAAGGGCTTTGCTTTCTATGTTGACAAAAATATTTTCAGTTTTGGAAAACAAAACATACATTTATTCATAGGGTTTTTTAAATGTCTGAATGTGCCAGAGAGCATGCACTGCCAGGTGAGTAGAGATCATACTTTTAGGAAAGCTGGGTCAAATTACTGAAAGTTGAAAACTGGTTCAGTACTACAGCATAGGAAAAAAAATATGGGGTTGAGACAGAAAGAACTCTGTAAGAAAGGAGACTGATCTGTAATCAAGGCACAGGTTATGTAAAGGCATGTCTGGCCCCATTGATAGCCTACTTGTCTTTGAGCCAACAGAAGTCTTCTGTTTGTGCCTTGGTTTTGACTGCTTTAGAGCAAGTGGGACAGAGGGAAGACTCTGTGATGATCTTCCAACCATTGCTTCTGACAGCACCATGTCCCACCCCTAGAAAGTGTGCTCAGTTCTGCCTTCAACCTTGTCCCCAGTCACAAGACAATGTTCTGCCCTGGGGACTCTGCAGCTGTTCCTAAAGGTGAAGGACTGAAAGCACTGCATAAGCAGTAAGGCTTATCTTGATGGCAACAATCATACTATTCAGAAAAAAAAAATAAATCTGAGTGAGTGTTTGTGGTAGTAATGCACTGGCATAATGGATTCCCAACTGATTTAACCTACTTGTTACTCTCGAAATAATCAATAATCCTCCCTCACAGATTTTATACAATTTTTTACAGGGAATAGAATCATAACTAGCATTTGTTTGCAATCATAGGAATGTAAAATACACTATTATATTGTCTATAAAGCCTGTATGCCACATAAAATGAGTGTAACTCAGTGATGTCTCCTCCTGTAACCTTGGCTGTGAAAACCAAGAAGAAACTCGTAAGTTCTAAATAGTGTATGAACATAAGAATAAACATCAGAAAAATTCCGTGTTATTCTTTTTCATGCAAAGTACACATTCAAGCCCTAAGACCCTTATTAATTTTTTTTTCTTTTTTTTTCTTTTTTTCTTTTTTTTTTTTTTAGGTAATTTTACTCAGTGTGTGCTCACTCTCTTTTTTTCTGACAGTATGTGTGAGCTCTAGAAGAAACACCTACTTCAAGACACAAGAGAATAAAGGGCAACCTCCACCGTAGCTCAGTCAGCCCAATTAGCCAGTGGCACAGAATCATAGAATCAGTAAGGTTGGAAGAGACCTTCAAGATCACCAAGTCCAACTGTAAGTATAATTAAGGCATACTTATATTAAGGCATAATGTCAGTATTTTTACTTTGGGCAACTGTTTACTGGAAATTATATTACCAACCTCGGTTTGCACCTAGTATAAGCTTCAGTTTGAGAGTAATTTTTCTGTTTTTTACACATCTAATAGAGTACAAAGAAATGCAGGGAGGACTGGTAATGACCTCTTCAATAGCAAGAAATTTGCTAACACCTTCCTTAATCCAATGGAGGGCTTGATTTCCATAGTCTTAACGTGTTCACTTCTGCTTCTTAAGAACTGGTGGATATCTTGGGAGGTATATAGTGAATCCCTAAATGGTGTTAAAAACAACAAAGTTGCATTTTTGCTTCCAGTGTTTTGAACTAGAGCATAACAGTTGTTCTGTTTTCATTAGATACAGTGACAAACTGTTCAAAAACCACACTCAACTCAAGCAGCAGACATGTGCTGAAGCTGAAAATCTATCTAGCTTCATGTCAATGTTAATAACTTTGTAGAAAAACTACTGCAAAAATAAAGGTAAAAGAATCCTGTTACGGGACCCAGACTGGTGTTAAAATGTAAGGGCTTCACACTAGTAAAATATGAAGAATGCCACATGGAAAAGGCCCAGGTTAAAACAGATTTTCAATGTATTTATCCTTTTCTATACATGCAGAGCTCATGGTCACGTTTGTTTGATTTGAGTATAATGGGGAATAAATATATTTGTATCTTTGTTCACCAAGCATTTCCCAGTTCCATGATTTCAAGGAAAATAAATTCAAATAATCTGTTTCATATTCTTTCTCAGCATGTTTGAACATTACTGCCTTTACTCTGAGAATCTGCTCTATTAGAAGGAACATTTGTGCCATCCACACATTTCACTGTGGGAAACACGAGTAAATGCTATTATTGAATTACTTGGTATGTACTATGGAAAAAATGCCATCTAATTTTGCCATAAATACATCCCACAGGGGGAAGATATAGAACTCTCTATTTGCACATTATGTTTTGAAGTAGCAATGAAAATGATTCTTTAAAAATGGTACATTGGCTGCCTTAAGGAATAGAACTCCTCTGTCTTATGAAAAAGATGAAGGGGGAGAACCACACTGTTTCATAGATATACCTCACTATTGCCCAATTCATGTGACAGGAGCTATTGTTATCCATTTAGTAATTATTATTCTTCATTATGTTTAGACTAGATATATAAAGGATAAAATTAAAGTTTTTACAGAATTATCTACCAAATCATCTCTCCAGAAATTAGCTTTTCACAGGACCTGTGCTTGAGATAAACAATTATTTCATTAATGTGGTACTAAAATTTTTGCCATTCAGTTTTGCTTTTTTTGCCATTTGGTTTTACTTTACTTATTAGGTAATGCTCAGATTGAATAAAGCCACCTTCTAAGGATTCATTCTATCATCTGACTTGTCCTTATGGGTTCCTACTGAATTTCCCCCAGAGAAGGCACCATTTCTGACTGTGCAACCTCTGATACAATTTAGGTGGCCTGTAGAAGGTCAAGCAAGGGAATATCACATTTATTCTAGATTAGAAAGTGTTACACACCCCATGAGAACACACAGGGTGTACACACAGCAGCTATGGCAGACTACGCTCTGTAAGAAACAAAAACTTCACTAAGTAGAATAAAATACTTACATCTTGTTTTATGAGATGTCTAAAAAGTCAAGGTCATTGTAAGGTGAGTATAAGTAAAAATGAAGTCCATGTTGCTGCAATAGAAGTGTCCAACTTTTAAAATTGTCCAACAAATTATTGTCCAACATAGCCTGTGCCAATCTAGTAACCTCTTTTGTTCTGTTGGCTACTAACTAGTGATTTTCAGATGGTTCCATATAAGACTCTTTGAAATAAACTGAAAGGTAGAAGATATTCATATAGCTTAGGAACATTTTCATGAAAAGTTGGCTGTGAGTCAGTTTACAAGTGAAGAAAGTGTTTTCTGCAGAGTTCTAATTAAAGGTGAAAGATGGCCTATCAGAGTACACCTTTTGAGCAACTTTTCATACACCACAGTGCTATAATGGGTACAAATTAATATGGCTTTAGATTTATTTGGTAGGAAAACTGCTGTGTGAAAACTTAATTATTGAAACTTATTATCAGTTACAGATAGGCATTTGAAGTAAAGCAAAGCATTTGAAACTAGGACAAATTGCTAGCTCAGCTTTGTGGAAAATAGTTTATAAAACCAAGTTCTGACTAGACTGCACTACATTATCTATTTTATCTCCGAATTTACAAGTGATTTCAGATTACTGCTACAGAACTCCTACCTTTTGTCAGGGGGTTTATATTAGCAATTAGAAGACAAACATGGTGGCTTTAATAGTACTGCATGTACTATTAAATGAATATTTTTGTAGTAATCTCTGTACTGCTTTAACTAGAAGCTTAAGTAAGCCTGTATTTATGCTGTATGAAAACAACAGTAGCTATCTCATTTTCCATGATATATTAGAAGATAAGAAACATCTTGTTGGAGCTTCATCCAATGCTCATGCATGGTCAAAGGCAAGATTCCTTCTTTTCCAAAAGGGAAACTGCTATTATTTAATTTAAAACAAAAGAAAGAAAATTCAGTATTTTTTTCTTTCTTTTTTCAAGGTAATACATAATGCAGTGAGTAGATCACTGTTCTGGTACTCACATCACAGATGTATTAACTGAGATGATAATTATTTTGTGTAGTATAAGACCTGTATCTTTTGCATTTTGGTTTTCTTCTGGAAAAATGAATTGAATACAATTTTCTAACTTTTCTACTGCATTGTTAGGATAATTATCCTAACTACATTTGTGAAGTGATAATAATAACATAAAGACTGATATACTTGCATTAAATTTAAGTAGGATATGATGAATTCAGATACCTAAGAGAGAAATAGTTCCAAATCTTCAAGGAAATCATACTGTAAATTCTCAGGGGCAGCTCCTACTCATAGCCCAATAAGTTGCATGAGGACTTTTTACCCAACTGTTCATAACCTTGAGAATTTAAATTGATTGTTTATTTCTCTAAATGCTTTTAGTAAAACAAAATTATTTGTTGTGTATTAAATTTCATGCAGCCTATAGAGATTGAGAAGGAAGAACAGTGGTATGAAACAAAAAGTATGTGGAGTAAAAAAAGGCTGATTGATAAAAAACATTACATTATAGGCTATATGAGAATAGAAATGTATCTATAAAATAGATGACTTTTCTGTCTGTTTATTAGAGCATGTATCTCTCTTCTGGAATGGAATTAAAACTGGAAGCAGGGGGCAACAGAAGTCAGGAATGTTATTGGGTTAAAGTTTGTGGAAATAAGCTATAGAAACAATAACTCATAAGACAGTGCTCCAGTTCTATTAAGGCCAGCTTTTGATTTTTCTGTATCTTCTTCACTACCTAAAATCCACATTAGTATTTTCTCAATTTAGACCTCTTTCCAGTCTTTTCATAGACTTTTTGATAGAATCAGTAAGCACTGATACTGGCACTGGAACTCAGTAACAAAAGATTTTTTTAGTGTTTTCTGTTGACATGACCACCTATTCCCTATCTTTCTTTGCAAGGTCTCATTAAAAAACAACAAGAAACAAGCAAACATTAAAAAAACAAACAAAAAAACCCAACCAAAAAAACCCACCACAAACAAACAAAAAAACCCCAAACCAAAACAGTGACTCACCAGACAGCCTCAGTTTTTAAGTAATTTCACTTCAATACAGAACTAACAGAACATTTTTCATTTTAGCTTCTTCTCAAAACCCACATTGCTGAAGGCTGTGAGCACGCACAAGCTGTTCCTCTCTCAATTCACCAAGTCTTCTAGGTTTTTCATGTTGAAACTGTCTGAAAATTCATTTGTTTTATAGACCATAATCTAACAATTATTCTATAGACAAAGCTGGCATGAAACATCTTGGCAATAGTCCTAAAAAGCTCTGTGCTTCATCCATTGTTACGCTCCCTCCATGTTACCACAGATTTCATATTATTCAATGTTATGCAAAACCATTAGTCAAGGATGAATGTGATATGGATCAAAGCATTTTCACTGGTTTTGAAAATCAAGGCATGGAATTGTTATGTGAAGATCAATATGATTTATCTTTGTGACACTATTTTATATTATGGGAGGAAAAAGCAGTTGCTACTGAGACACATTAACTTGGAAGTCACAAAGTTTCTATTTTTTTTTTCTTGCTTTAATCTATTACACTTAATTTAGAAAACTCTTCTCCCATTGATCTCTCCTTATATGATAGCATCATATAATTTATGACTTAACCATCAATAACATATACCATACCAAATCAAGACACTACCTATTGAAGAAATATATCTCACTTTAACATTACTTTCCAGCTGAATTTTTCTTGGTTTGTTTCAGCATTTTCCTGGCTATTGGTTCCTTAATCTCTTGAGAATTTAAGACTTAATAAAATGTTAATAATGCTCATCCCGATAGTACATAATAGTAGATAGGGACACACAGAATATCACAGAAAGAAATATACAGAGTACCATATAAATACATAATCTTCTTACTGCTATTATTCCACTATTTGTTTATCATTGTTGCTTTACTATAAGAAGCTTAGCAATACAGAGTCAGTAATACTTATCCAGGTATGTACTAAGGAATGTTACAGTTTAGCAAAAAACAAAAAAAACCAAACAAAAATTTAAACAAAACCCATGTATTTTTGAAGTTTATTTTCTTATATTGGAATAATTACCCAATATTTAGATTTTCAGTGATTACTTTCATACATGTAACTACCTCCAGAAAGACCTAAGCAATTATGGAGTCATTTCAATTCAAACACTTTATATGTTATTTGGTATCCTCCACATCCCTTTGTCTACCAATAGCAGTCGCTCAAGGCATGTGTATTTTAGTTGGCACATTTAAATTTTGGAGGAATGGTATTCATTTCAAAATTTGCTTACAGATAAAGCTGAGGCAATTAAACTAAAATAAGGTTGGAAATGAGCACAAGTACATGTCTGACAGCAACAGATAGCTCAGGTTTAAGTTTTATTTAAAACAAACAAATTGAAACAGAGTTTGGTTTAATGAATGGCTCTTAGTGACTGGGAGACCTGCATCTTCCATTTTCCCACTAATTTATTGAACAATTGTGGCTGAATTCCTCTCACTTTTATTGCTGTTGTTTTTACTCATCTTTTCCCCTCTTTGTCATTCTTGTCAATTTAAGGCTACAAATTCCCTTAATGTGGTGTATTCTTTCCCAGAGCTATAAAGCTGCCAACATTCTAGCACTGAAATAATTTGGCTTAAGAGAAAAAAATAAATTAATCAATTCAAGTTCCCTCTCTCATTTGTCTCAGTTGCCTTTTTTGCTCCTCGCTGATCTCTTAGTAGTCCAAAATGTTGGTTTTGTGTATGTGATGTGAACTGAATGTGGTTAAAAATAATTTTTAAAAGAATTTTAGAAAAACACTTCTGAAGCTAAATTAGTTCAGTAATCCAATATATAATACTGTGTTCCAGTTTCAATAGCTATTTTGCTTATCTAAATATATTCTGTAGTTGCATTTGAATACCATAGTTGTTATTTTCTATGTTGAATTTGTATATTTTATAATGAAGTGCTAAACTTTTGTAAGTTTCATTGAGATTCATCTGAGTTATAGATAAGAAATAGTGATCAATGTATCAGAGATATTGCCAGCATTATACTTCCAAATATATGTGAGTATCAGACAAATTTTTATTTATTTTCAACCACTTTAACTTAAGAAATTTTCCCAGGTGCTGGGAGGTAATATTCCTTCCTTAGATCTTCAAAAACAAGTTTTATTTTTATCTCTCTCAAAAACAAGTTTTATTTTTGTCTCTCTCCGTTTGTTTTTTTTTTTTTTTCCATCCTATTAGCTGAAGTTTAAAAGTTGAACAATAACAGTCCTGTTGGATATCATATGATGATGAAGGGTTAATAAGATTGTTCTTTGTCAGTTACAATGTAAGAAGAAAAATGAGACATTCTGCTGACATTTTGTCCTCATTGCTGGCACAAGAACCAGCAAATGTAAATCACCTATGGTTAAATGGTATCCTAAAATTAGAAGAAATTTTTAATGAGAAAAGCAAGAAAAAATTAGAAATGTATCCCCAAAAGACCAGGAACATAGAAATGTCTATAGATTTAAGGAAAGGCTGGGCTTACATATGACTTCATTTGCTGCCAGAATGAGAATATTCAGGAGCCTAGAAGATGCTCCAGTGTATTACTATATTACTCTACAGGGCTGTGAATTTCTATTTTTGGTAGAAGCAAAATAGGAGTGGCACTTGAAAATCAACTCTTATAATTAAAATCTTTCTGATTGTAGGTTTCTGCTATGTGGTAGATATGTTCTATTAAAAAGAAAGGACAAAAAGCTAGACTCAAATGTTCCTTTCAAGAAAGTGAGTGTTCTTTCATTGTATGTCATTTCTAATAGCACTGCAAGAAGTGTATGAAAAATAGATGCCAATGCAACATTATTTATCCCTAAAGGAAGATAGCCATCTAGCATGAATGATTATTTCTCTGTTATAGGATTTCATTGATCCTGAGGGATGGTTTTCTTTTAATTGTACCTGATGAACTGGCTATGATACCAGTTCTCATTTCCACACAAACAAGCTTGTGTATAACTAGAATACTGATGGGATGAGAGAGAGCATAAACCAAGTCCAATTTCCACATCACCAGAGGTATTAGAAAACAGCATTTTCATTTAGGAAATAATTTTTTTTAAATTAAAATTTTACTGTAAATTAGTAGGAAGCAACTTTCATGCATAATTTCACACAGGCAGATTCTCAAATTTCTATGCAAAAAAAATAATAAAAGAAAAAGGTGAATGCAATAAAGTTTTATTTTTAGATGCATTTATGTGTTGCTGGATACATCCCACTTCCCCTCCAAAGCAAGAGATATATTTTATCATTGCCTCAGTGAGGGGTTACAAACAGATCCAGCCTCATGTAATGCAGACATTTTTACTCCAGTGAAGCTGTTCTAAAGTAGATAAGCTGAGGATATGATTCTGACCCAAAATCCGTCCAAGTCAGTGTGATAGCAGTATTACTATTAGAAAAGTTATAAACATCTTGCCTAAAATCACACAGAAAATCTGTGGTAACCAAGGTCTAAAGCAGAGTAATTTAAATTTTACATCAGCATCATTTAGATGAAATTTAAGATCTACTTTTTTTTTTTTTTTTTTTTTTTTTTTTTTTATCTTTGCATAAGGATCAAGCAAATAATCACTAAAGAAAAAACCAGAAGCTAATGCTGATGTCTCTTCCCTTTTCTGGGGTGTGAAATTAAACATTAACGACAATCATGAGATGTATGAACTCAGACAAATATATCCTGGAATACAAGGGGATTCCAGACTCTTCAGGTCACTTCTTTTAAAGGATTTTAACTATATAGAGTAGAATTTTTTTGACATATTTCAACAGTGGCTTAAATATGAAGGTACTTGAGGATAACTGTTTGGTTGTTTTAACAAAGAACATGGAACTTTAAATGCTAGGTGACTCTGGGGAAGAGTGTGGTGTCACACTATAGATTGTTATATTTGTGTGAAAAGTGTGTTCTTCATGTTATAGGCAAATCTATATTCCTTTGCATTTTTATTTTTAATTATAATGTGGTCTTGTTCTTAAATTTCTAATGAGGATCTCTAGGCTGCAATTTAACATCACTTGTTGTAGCTTTGCATTTGGTTAGATATTCTTTGCTTTTACTGCTTTTCTTAACTACTATACTATGGTTTTCCAAAAATCTGTCTTTACCAGAATACTACTTAGATTACTTAACTTTACATTCATTAAGTTGTGTGTTAACAGACATAATGATTCTGAGCATCTGGCATAAAACAGTGTTTGTATAAATAATTGTCTCTCCTACCATTTATTATCTAGTAAGAAAAGAAAGAGGGTCAGAGAACTATGTTTATTAAAGAAAATTACAGTATTTTTTCCAATCAACATAAAAATGTATGGTTTGTTTCAAGGGAGTAAATCCTGTTATGTCACCAAAGCCATGCTGTTTTACTTGATGTCATATGAAGAGAAAACTAGGCATCAATTGTCCACTGTTCATCTGAAACAAGCATAAAGGCAACTGAAAAGTACATTTCCTCCAAGAGTGAGACTTATGAATCATTACATTTAGCTCTAGGTGTTTGCATAGTTTTTTCTATAAATAAGGGCTTGAAATCTATAACTGAACTAAATTCCCTGTCTCTTCCTGTATTTGATCATTTTACCTCTTGTATTTGTTACTCTATGAAATAGAAACCACTGATCTTGACTTCTGACTAAAAATGCTCCTCTTAGCAATAGCTATTGATTATCAGCTCTGTGCTCACTGAATACTTCATCAACATTGTTTTAAAGCTTAATTAGTTTTCTGAAAAAATTGTTGGTATTTGCTGTACTATACGGACAATATAATACAGGAAGTCTCTCTGATGTTTAATTACCAACCGTATTGCCATATCAAAAACTTAGTGGCATCTCGTGGGCATTAGTCATTACCTGAGCATGCTGGTTCTTCAGTGACTTATTGTAAAATTTCCTATGTTCATTTCTCTGCTGAATGTGTAACTTTTGCCATGGTTAATTATGGTTTGTTTTCATTTATTTTAGCTTAAACATTATTGAAATATTCCCCGAATTTGGATGAGAGAAAACCAACAAACTTTGTTGAAAAAAAAAATCATGGTATGAATGTATAAAAGCAAAGGATTACTCTATAGACTTGTTGCAAAATCACCTATCCCTGCTGTTTATGGAAAACTGAATATTTTGAATGAATGTGATTCAAGAGTTAGAGGAAATGAGAACATCTCTGCATATAGATTTGATAGCTAATGAATCAGTGGGAAAACCAATACTTTAACTTATCATATATATAAAACACTACATCAGCAAAGATTATAGCTCCACCTCAGTTTGAAGCAGACTTATCAGCTAAAATATTCTTCACTGACATAAGAAATGATAAAATTGCAATAAGGTTGTATATCTTCAGTTTATCAGAATTTAGAAAAATTTATGACGTGGCACCTGTCAAGGCAATGAAACTTTCAGGTTATATAGGAGAGAAAATTAATATGAATTTATTCCAAAACACAGGTCAGATTACATTGGTGAAGAATGGAGTCCCTGTTGACTCACCTAGTGGCTTGTGCAAGTGGGATCACTACCTGCCTCAGGCATGATAATGCAATATAAAAACATCTCATATAACATTCTTCATTTATAATGAAAAGCAGGAAAGTGAAATAAAAACTTGATCCTAGCACAGTAATTTATTTATTGTAGTTTTTTGTTTTGTTTTTGTTTTTTGGAATAGAATTAATCTGTAATATGATACCCATCTATGAGACAATAGATGACATTTTTGATATAAGAGGCATCAAAATCCATTTCCTGCTTTCCACAAACTTTAGCTCAAGCTCATTCTCACCTAGAAATGGCATCTTTATACCTAGCACCCTTTGATGCATGTTATTCTTCCATGAATAAATCTTGGCCTTCACAGTTTAATAACATGCCCTGTAGCACACCTAAGACACATTTTTCACAATGTTCATTTTCTGTTGTTTGGCAGTTGCAGTACCTAAAAACACTGCTACCACACAGCAGATTTGTGTGGAGTCAGCCCTATTTCAGAATAGGAATCATTATATGCTTGGGTACTACTAGAGCAGATGTCTTGTGAGTATTGGTGCCTCTCTTATTAGAACATCTTTACAACACCTTAGCTTCAGGGACACATGGAGAAACCTCTTATGTGAGTTGCAAACTGCAGTTGTGAATCATTGTGAAGCAAATTGTGAAGCAAATTGTGAATCATTGACCCCACTTGCCCACTTTGCTATGTTGGTAACTGAATGTACATGCACTCGAAAGGCTGGCACTGCCTACCTAGGAAGGGTTGGCCTGACAGATCTCATGAAACTTAAGAGCTGGCAGAAAACTTAAAAGGAAGATTGAACCTTAGTCTCTCATTATTTTAATTAAAATATAAAATAACTTCCTTCAAATAACTTATCAAATTAATGAAACTATGAGTGCTTCCATGCATTCTCCAATTTCTTTCTTAACAGCTATTCAATATTTTTCATACAATGGATCCTTTTAAAATCAAGCACACATTCCTCATAGGCAAAATGTGCTTATTAAAAATCAAGCTATCTAAAATATCTCGTATAGCTCAAAATTTCAGAACACCCTATCTCTGAAGAGGTACATTTATCAGAGCTGAATGCTCCATTGATCCTTGTCCTGAAGACACAGAAGAAATTAAATGTCAGTTCCTTAGAAACTGGAATTGATAAACCACCTATATAATTACACTTTAAAAACAAAAATATGAAAATGTGTGCCTTTTACATTAGGTTTTTTGCAGCAAAGGGGCTTACAATAAGTAATGGAATTTTGTGTAGGCCATGGTTTACCAGGAGTCCTGTTAGCTCAACACTATCACAAAAAAAAAAAAAAAAAAAAAAAAAAAAAAAGGATCTCCACAAGTCTTGATCTGCCCTGTTATGAACTTCTTCATTTCTTTTGGATCTCCCTTTAGCTAATTCAATTTTATGCCTCTTTTTTTTGCATTTGAAAGTCAAGTAGGAGTTTTTTTTCATTCACTTTCTCATCCGTCTTTTTCTAAAAGAAAAGTGTGAATACTGGCCAGACTAACTAATCTTGGTAGTATGTATTAAATTAATTTAAAGCTGTGAGTCCTTTTCCACAGTATTTCTGCTTATTCATCTCTCTTCAGACATGACCTTGACCATGAAATATACAGAGGAAAACATACAGAAATTCAGTGATAAGAAAAACTTAGAGTAATTCATTGCTAAGGTTACCTCATGTCATAGCTCATTTCTATAAGCCAAGCTTTGCTGTCCGTGTTAATGAGAAAAGAGGCTTCCAATTTGAAGGGAATGCCATTTCCTTCAGCTCCCAAGAGCAGTGCTGTATCAAGGAAAGGTAAAGCTCCTTCAACAGTTCCAGGTAATCGCAGCTGTCCTTGGTAGGGCAGAAGATGAATTTTGTCACATTTACTAGAATAAAAAGGAAGACATCTCATGGTTTTCAGTCTTTTTGTCAGAGATTAATCTGTGCACGTAAGGGAGAGAGATAAGCCCAGAGAGAGAGGCTTTAAAGGGAGCCAAAATAATCTCCGATTTAAGGTTCCTGTGCTATTTTTTAAACAGATCCAATGTGAAATGACAGCTTCAAGAAGCATCAGGAGACTGGATAGCTCAGGCCTGTGTACAGTTTTGCCATTTCAGTGTATGATGGGCTTATATATATTTTTGAGTCTTAAATCCACTTCATTTTAATGCTTAGCATTTATCTAATTCTAGACAGATAAACAACTCCTCTAAAGTTGTCAAGAACATTGTACAAGTGGCTGCATCCTTGATGAATAGGAAGGATTTCCATGACAGAGAGAACTGATTTAGTTTCAAATGCTATTGTAATAATTTATCTTTATCATAATACTATTTCACTGACAGGAGAGGTGGTAGGAATCTTGTGAAAGAACCACTCTATGAGGTCTCTTGTACAAAAAAAAGTCTGTGATACACAGAAGTATTTTCAAGAGATATTGAAACTGTCTACTTAACAAAACTATTTTTATCCTTTTGTCTTTTCAAGTAGAGGAATTTCTTATTTTTATTTCCACTGGGTATATCCAAAAGGACATCAAGTGTACTCAGACACTGATGCAATCAGGCAGTGCTCTCGAAAGAGAGATGCTGTCTCCTCCTGTGATAAGGTGTGGAAAATTGAAATAAACTTGTTTTCCAATTATTTTCAGAAATAATGTATTTTCTGGAATGGTGTCAGAAGTATGATTTAAGGCATCAGCCTCTTTATTCTGGACATAACCAAGAAGTTAGATTTATTTTGGATATATTCATGTAAGTGTAAGAATTTGGCATGAGAATCATAACACATATTAGTTAATAGCCATTTTATGCATTTAGATAGCGTGGTAAAAGATTAGTGAAAGAGGATTGAAAAGAGGGTAATTTACTACATGCACAGCTTAGATTACTAACAGTAAATGTGGTTGATGAGGACCAGCTCACAAAGGAGCAGAAGTACAGTCAGCATAACCCTTGTAAATTTTCAGTTTCTCCCAAGAGGGAAATGGCTTTTGTGTCAGTTGGACTCCGAAAGCTTTATGAGAAAGGTCTCTCATGTACTGACTTTATTTTTCTTCATGTATTCTTGTTTCAACTCAAACAGCTGTTTATATAAGCAAAACAAAACCACTGAAATTCTAAAAAACATTTGAGAAATTCATTAGGGCACATAATTTTTAAGTCTGTGCCAATTTCTTGAGAGCACTTAACTGTAAATAATATAACTAGGCAATAGTAATCCGTGTGAAAGTCACAAGAAATGTAAAACTAAATAGGAATGGCCACGTGACAGTTCTGAACCTTATTACAGTTGATGTACTTAAAGATGCCAACTCGAAGAAGTAGCTGCTCTGTCACCAAAGAAACTATAGGAAGGCACTTGGTAGGTAACAGAACTAAAATTGTAAAGCTGTATTTCTTTTTTCTATTCCCCAGATCTCTATATTCTCCACAGACTAGTCCTGATTCTGTGCTGACCTGTTAAGAAGAGTTACAAAACTCTCTAGAAACTCTGGAAATCCAAAACCTTTCCTCCTCAATTAATATCCCAGCCTCTGGTAAAGTAAGAGAGCCATCCCTGTAATTTTGTGATTTATTCATGCCAAGGAAAGCAATTCTCCAGTATTGGCTCTACACACATGCACACCCCCAAACTCAAGTACTATAAGCAGGACAAAATAAAAATAGAGAGTACCATTAGCTGAGAGCACGGGCCAAGAACCAGACCATTATTTAAAAATAAGTAAGAAGGCAAAAGCAAATAGTTTGATTCAAAATTATTAAAAGAGTATGATTGAGGCAATTGCCTTTATTGGTAAATAGCTACAATAATCATGCATTTTAGTTGCAGGATGGTACCTCTCCTCTGTTTGTGGTCTTTCTGTTTTTTTCTTATTTTACAACCAATACTTGTATGTTTTGCTAACATCTTCAGCATTTCCTCTCCAGAGGTAGAGATACTTATTCTATTCTTTGCTTTGGTACATCATATGGGGAACTGCACAACTGATTAGATGCACAAGAATTATACTTCAGTTTCTTTCCTTAGTTTTTTCTGACATCTTAGAATTTGAATAATGTACATACACATATGTCACAAGTAACTGCATATAACCTACTTGAAATGAAGCCAGGGAACCATGTTAAGACAGCAGTAGCCTAAGAGAATGCATTGGCTGCAGAGCTGCAATTGCACTCCTGGAAGTGTGTTTTGTTAAGGTGATCCCTAACACCAGTTCAGACATTCAGGTGAGAGGTGTGGGAGAAATAAAAAAAGTTTAAGAGACATCAGTATTTCCTTGTCAATGCACTGAATGCAGCTCTAGCAGTGGGTTTGGCAAGAAAACAATTTGAGAAAAGAAAATGTGGTGTTTGTCAACCCCACACAGGGCTCTGTAGATCAAGCAGAATATGGGCAGAATATGGTGAATAAATATAGAAAGCTGCATTTATCTTTCAACAATTGCTCTCACAAGTTAAGAATCAGCCTGCTTTAAAGCTGAAGAAGGATAAAAATGATTTTGTGTAAACAGAGAGGAACCTGAATGATGTACCAAGCTAAAGTGCACCCTTTTAAAACCTGGAAAAAACATTGACTACTATTATTCTGCCTAGCAAACAAATTTTGAAGAGGTCAGACAGGACAACTTGGGCTTTTGGCTCCAGAGAAAACCATCAGATTATAAAAATGGATTGCAGCAATCATTCAACTTCAATGAAAGACATAGAAGTAACATAATCAAAACCCTGAAAGAGCAGGTCTCACAACTGGGGATGAGACTCTGCAGTGATGAATGTACAGACTGTTTCTAAAAGAGACATACAATGTGTACCTTAAGACTGAACAATATTGCTGAGACCACAAAGATGACACTCTAATGCTGCAAATGAAGCACTCCAACACATTTTTTCTAGCACTATTAGTGTGTCCAGATGCTGCTGCTGAAGCAGAGGATCAGAACAGCATAGCTGGTGTAGATTCTGGTGTAAATCTATATGCCATTTAAATTGCTGTCCCGTTTTGGGAGCTCAGAGAAGTATTTTATACTAGGATTTTTAAGGATTATTATGTGCAAACTGAGTGAATTTTCCTGGGCTGCTGGAAAAGTGGTACAGAATTAAAAAATAGATGCCTGAATAAAGCCTTAAGAAACTGGCTTCACCTGCAATTCACAAGTACTCAAACCCTGTGCTGAACTGGCTCCTCATCACAACCAGGCAATTCTCCATTTTGCAGCTTTATTTATTTGTTTTAAGGCAGCCAGGTGTTTCTTCTATAAGCTAACCTAGTTATACTGGAGTGCCATTTCAGAGAAAACATGACTCTTCCCTGACACAAGAGCTGCAGAACTTAAAAATTTAAATGCCTTCTGTTACAAAGAGATCATTAAATCAGTTTGAACTTGCAGATAGAACATAAAAAAAAACCCTCAATTTTTCTGTGCCACAAAACACCCTTCAACAACAGAGAAGTTTCTATTATTGGAGTAGGTCAGACTCCTGCAAAATGTTCAGAAAGAGCAGGAAACAAGACAGATTAGTGACTATAACAAAAACACAGTACAGTGTAGCCACCTACAAAGACAGCAACTGCTTTCCCAATGCATTCATATTATTCCTGAAAATGTATTAGCCTGTGATATTCTTAAATGTGTTTGTTTAAATGATAATATAAGCAGATAGAGCATTTGTTTCAGTTTTCTGAAAATGGTACCAGAATTAATGAAAAATCTTTTAAGTCAGAGAGCAGTAAGTCACATACTGCTAAGAAGAGAAAACACATCCAAAAGGGAAAAAATTTCATCAAATTCGCAAGGGAATATTTCTTGTGACTAATGTGGGAGTTGAGCAAGAAAACTGTAACAAAAATACCTCAATGTGCTGTCTTTATTCTTTCCTGTGGTTGTGAGAACATTCAGGAGGTTACCAAAGGTTGTGCTCAACATGTCTGAAGGGCAAGGCTTGCAGTGTTAGCCAGCTCTCACTTTTAAGCTGAACATTTCCCATGAAGACAGTGAGACTGCATGTCCAAATCTGGCCTAAGGACACAGAACAACATACAGATTTCTGAGATTAGGGTATACACATGAACTCAAATTTATACAAACTGGCAAAATGTCATACTTTTTCTCCCCTGTCCAGCTGAGGAGGGGAGTGATAGATTTGGTGGGCACCTGACATCCAGCCATGGTCAACTCACCATACAAAATAAAAATAATTTTCATTTTTGACCTAAAAAATATATGCAAACACCTATGTGTAGAAAACACACTATTTGGAGCATACAATACTCTTTATGGTAACAAAAAAATCCCCAATTTATTATGAAAAAAAGACAGTTTATGATAAAAAAATAAATTATTTCAGCCTTTATTATTCCTCTCCAAACACCTAAACTGGAACAAATAGCTGTATACAGGAAGCAGAGGTTGTTTTAAAAGCAGTTCAATTAAAAAAACCCAAACACATATACCAATGCAAATGTCAGAATCCTACTGATATGACCCTTTTAAACCCAAGAACACTGGCCCTGTGGGGCAGCACTGACTTTTTCCTCCCATATGATTATTTTCATTATTGACCCTTGAAGTTAACTGGAAAAATGACCCATTTTATCTTGGCAACATTTTGAAATTTGTTTAACTTTACCGATTTTTAAACAAAGATGAAAGGATCTGGTTTTAAAACCAAAATTGCACAATTGTAGATTCAGCTCTATGTTGTGTGCAAGCAAATCTCTTAAGTAAGTCCCTCAGTTTATTTGGCAGCAAAAGATGGACAGGATTATACCCACATTGCTTTTGGAAATGATTCTACAATCTTTCTGCGTGAAATAAATGAGAGTTCCAATCTTTCTGTTTATATTGGTATATTTTTTCTCACTTTGCACACAAAATAGGACTATGCAGGCAAGTTGGATGATATATTGCTGCCCTTAAGCTTTCAAAATACTTTGAAACCTTTTTCTTCAGCTTTAAAGAACATATTTTTCTCCTAAATATGTATTTGCAGCCTTTCCAGAGGCCATAAAAGTCACATGCTTGTAAGGGAGGGAGGGAAAGTTTTTTTTCTAGAGAGCATAATCATACAGAAAACTTTTTGTGTGTTTCAGAAATATTACATGCCTGTGTATAACTATAGTTTGTGATGCTGGTGCAATAAGCTTCTTGGAAATCCTGTGCCTTTACTGCAGCAGCTATTGTGAAGCCAATACAAATGAATCCACAAATAATTATATTCGCTAGTTTAAAAAATATCCTTTCAGTCTGGGATATCAGGTTTATATTACACACAGTTTCCAGGCAAATCACAAACCTTTCCACACAGCATTTTTAACAGAAATAGAAGTATGAAGTGAGCACGATAAAAGATAAGAGGTTTCTCAAGTAGTTGAGAAATCTGAAAATCACAGGAGAATTTAATGTTCTCATCACACTGAATCAGAAGTGCCTCCCCGTGGTACAATACATAGCTCTCATTTTCCTACCTACCCCATAATTCTCAGTCTGTGATGGCTGTTAAAAATCAGCAGTGACCTGAAACTCACAGGTGTCATATTTAATACATGTGCCGTCACATTCCAAACAAACAGCTGTACTCAGGAAACAAGCTAATAATTTTTCTGAATAACAGTATATGAATGTGTTCTTACAGTCCACAGACTGCAAAAGACATTCCTTGGAAAGGTTGTCCAGACAGTACATCACTTTTCTTTAGACAGTCAACCTTTCTACAAATGATAGATCTTGCTCTTTGCTGGGCATTCAGTGCAATGCCAAGGGGAAGAGTCTGCTTTTTGTGTCACAGTATTGCTGCTCTTTAAACAGAATTGTCCAAATCTTACTGTTAGTCTAACTAAGCTATGGCCACATTCTGACACAAGAGTCAGGTAAATTCAGCAAGCAAGGGGAAGCTGGGTCAGACACAAGCCCAGTGCAAAAACACCAGCTCCAATATGTCAAGAGTTTGACTCTCAGGCAAACCTTGAACTACTCTTGTATGTCAAGTACACATAACAGCTAAAGGACACTGGGAGGGGAAGCCTCCATTAGATTCCTTGGCAAACTGGAGAGGGGAAAATTCAGCCTTCTGAAAACCAACCATTTGGCAACTTTCAAAAGAAAAAAGAAAAAAAGTATTTGTTGACTCAAAGGTAACCAGGAGACACTTTCTGTGCTACCTGACTGTATATATACATTCTGTTTGTGCTGTTCATTATGTAATACCATCAAGAATTGGCAAATACCAGATGAGAAATGACTAAAGAGTTCTTATATAATCTCTACCTATGTGGTATTTCCCAAAGTTTCACTAAATCTCAGGATTGATTGCCAAGCCTGGAAGTTAGTAACTATTTCAATCATTTAAAGTAAATTGAAAGCTTTTATAGCTAAACTATAGCAAGACAGCAGCAAAACTGTATAATATATCAGCAAATCAGATCACAATAATTTTTCTTTTGTTAAAAGATGCATTCTGTTTTCCTAAGATATGACTTTAAACAAAAATAAAATCTAAAACATCTTATTACTCTCTAGGTAAGTTCAAGTAAGTTCTAACTTACACATGGTCCATCACGCTCTCTATGGTGAGGGCAAATTTGAATGGTGTATACTTAGAATTTATACCCCATTCCCTCCCCTCAGCATACTTCCTTTTTTACATTCAATTTTAATAAATGCAACAAGGAAAATAAGTGCTATAAGAACACTCCAGCCATTTTTCTCCATAGTACAAGGGGTCCTGACAAGTGAAGCTGCAAATTTTTTTTGACATGAGGACTGTGGTAAATATCTAGAAAACTCAGTAGAAGATCTGATACAATTTTCTAGATGAGGTTGGTGGAAATATATTTAAATTCCCTAAGATCTGTGGAGTTATACTGACAGCAGCTGAAGACTGATGCTTTTTGAAGACTGATAAGAAATAGAATCAGGAAAATACAAACCAATAATAGTCCTAGAGCTCTTCAACTTGACTGTAATTTAGTAGCTATTTTGCTACGTAATACTTGGAAATGTCCATAATAATTGGCTGTTTATTCAGTGAGAATACTAATTCTGTGTAATTGACTGAATGGGAAACACAGGTTAACACCACCTTTCAAAGAGGTACTGTGAACACCTAATCTTGCTGATTGGATGTCCCTCTGTGTATAAATATTACAAAGCAAAAGATAAACTCCTGTTTCTCACTCAATTCCCCTTCCTTGAGCAGAAATCGGTTCAGAGTTAATTTGGTTTTCCTTTAAAAAAAGAAAACAGAAAATATTATTGGTTTGGTTATGTGCCCTGTTTCTTCATTCTTTTCACACATTCTGCAGTCATGCTTTGTGAACACTGCTGATCAGCACAACTACCATCTGGCATTTCATTTTCATCAGGAGGCTGGTATACTAGGATTGTATAATCTTGTTTATGTATTGAATTTTTTTCCCTCAAAGTCAACCTCAAACAATCATGAACCTGACTTTTCAAATTTAAAAAACTGCAGAGTCATTAAGAAAAGAATGATGCACAATAGTAGCTTAAAGGGAATACAAAGGGATGTTTGATTATCTATGTACTAGAAAGTGATGATGCAGAACTCATTGTCAGAGACTGAACTTAATTTGTGGATTTTTAAATACAAACTTCAGCAGATTAAAACAAAGAGTAAATAACAAAAAACAAAGATGTGATAAGAATTTTTGGAGCCACTTCAGGTTGACTCTCCCTAACATGTATGTGAGATCTCATCAGAACATACAAATTACATAAAACATTACATTAAAAAAAAAATGTGAGAAGTTATGCAGTTGTGGAGGGAGAAGAACAGAGAGAAAGGCAGTGCTTAGGAGAGCATGGATTACTCACCAAGTTTTCATTTGAAAACCAGCAGGTTCTGAAGGGTAACAAGAATTGGTTAGAAAGATGAACTTAATACAAATTTCTGCAGGTGGTCTCAGGCGAGGCCAATCAGCTGATAAGGGGGGGCACCCAGCACTTCCAAGAGGGATATAAAGGGCTGTGAGGAGTGCCAGCGACCTGGAGCACGGTGAACAGGAGCAGGCAAACAGGAATGTGGCACGGCAGTTAGCGAGGCAGTTCATGCAGGCAGGGCAAGCAGGAGGGGCACAGCCACCTCCCAGCTCTCTTGAGGGAGCAATGGTTTCCAAAAAAGCAAAAGCTGTTGCTGTCAAGACGCACGGTGTGTCCACACAGACAGAACCCCTTAAGAGGGACACCAAGAGGGACGTAGCTGTTCAGCCCTCTGGCCACGTAGAGTGTTTGAGCCTGGTGTTAGCACCAGAGGACAGTGTGAGTGGGGTCTGTGTGCAATGCGAGCAGGTGAATGACTTGCTATGCCTGCTGGCAGAGCTCAAGGAGGAGGTAGAGAGACTAACAAGTATTAGGGACAGTGAAAGGGAAATTGACTGGTGGAGTCACACCCTTTCTAACCTAAAAGAAGTCCAGAAGGAGACAGTGAAGCCCTGCCCCTCCTGCCATCAGGCAGTTGGAGCAAACCAGGTGAATGGGAGGGAATGGAAACAGGTCCCTCATCGGAGAGGCAAAAGAATCCCCTCCCAACCCCCACTATCCTCCCAAGTGCCCTTAGAGAACAGATATGAGGCCCTGGACTCAGAGAATCAGGCAGGGGACAGACGAGAGGAAGATCTGTCTGGAAGGTCTCCTGTTCACCCCCCGTCTACCAGACGGGCTACAACTACAGCTACAAGAAAAAAAGAAGGGCGGTTGTAGTTGGTGACTCCCTTCTGAGGGGAACTGAGGGCCCTATATGTCGACCGGACCCATCCCACAGGGAGGACTGCTGCCTTCCTGGGGCCCGGGTGAGGGGTATTAGTAGGAGACTCCCTCAGCTAATTGGGCCCTCTGATTATTATCCACTGTTGGTAGTCCAGGCTGGCAGTGATGACATTAATAGAAGAAATACCAAGACAATTAAAAAGGACTTCAAGGTGCTGGGTCGATTAGGTGATGGGACAGGAGCACAGGTGGTGTTCGCCTCAATTCCTGCAGTAGCAGAGATGAATGAGGAGTAGGAAAACCTGTCTTATCAATAGGTGGCTAAGAGATTGGTGCCACCGGTGGAACTTTGGGTTTTTTGACCATGGGCCAAATTTCATCAAACCTAGTCTCTTCAAACCAGATGGGCTTCATCTATCCAGCAAAAGGACTCTAGCCCATAAGTTGGCAGGGTTGATAATGAGAGCTTTAAACTAGGTTTGAAGGAGATTGGGGCTGAAACCAGGCTCTCCAGAAAGGAGCCCAAGGGTGGACAGCCCAAGTTAAGAACCAAATCAGCAGCCCAGCTGAAGTGCATGTACACCAATGCATGCAGCATGGGCAACAAGCAAGAGGAGCTGGAAGCCATTGTGCAGCAGGAAAGCTATGATCCAGGGTCAGCACCATCCTGAAGAACCTCTCTGGACAGCTGGAACCCTGGTGGTGACTCTCTCTCTCTCTCATTCTTCCTGCTTTCTTACACTTTATTTCTCCTCTCTTCTCTCTCTCATTTTTTCTTATTTCTCCACTTTTCTCTCTCATGCTTTCTTACCAACTTCTTACTACTTTTTCTCTTTCTTTCTTATATCTTCTTTTCCTCTCTACCTCTTTTGCCTGGCTCTATATTTTTGCCTGTGTCAATTGTCAAATAAAATCTGCTTGCACCCCACCTTTTCTACAGTTGGACTTTGTTTTGCTTATCCAAAACAAAAAAAAACATTTAATGTTACCCTGGATCGTAACAATATCACAATTTACTCTACCATGGCCAGATGGTGTCCCCAATCACATGCAGAGTTTTGCATTGTGCAATAGAACACTCACAGAAGAAGTTTTATGCTTGCTGTAAAAATTTGCTGTAAAAATGCCCTGCCAACTTTCTCTTCTGATACCTTGAATTGACACTGGGAATCAAGAAAGTAAACATATAAGAGCAATTAATAATTACAGGTGGTTCTACCCAAGCACAGCTGGCAGAACTGCATTTCCCTCTCTGGTGGTTAAGGAAAAATGTATGAGTTAGGCCTTCCCAAATTGAAATTATTTTAATAGTTAAAAGAGTCACAGTGGTAAAATGTAAAATCATGTTCTACCGTTGCAAGACATAAGAACAAGTTGTAAATGTATCTGTATTGATTCTCTTTTTTTGTCTAAAATATTTTAAAACACATAGAAGTAATGGCTTTAAGGAGACCTTGTGCATGAAAGAATATATTACTTAGGAAATTAATTTTTCTCTAAAATTTGTGTGATGATGATACTAGTTAAAAGTCAGTTTGAGCTGGAAAACTCTCAGCATGAGTTTCCTACTTTTCTATTTCTGTCCAATCTACAACATGTATGGTTTTGTGTGATCAGCCAATAGTAATCTTCTTTTCATCTCCCACCTCAAATTCTTTAAAAAAAAATTTCTTTTTTTGCATTTTTATTGTATTTGTTTCAGTCTTAGAGGTTGTTGTATCAAAACAACCAGTCAATAGTATCTTTGTATATAGTATCTTAGTATACTCCTATCTTAGATACTATCTTAATATGATCTTAGTATATTCCTATCTTAGTATATTTGTTAGCTACCTATTATCTAATACTATGTCCAATTTGATAAATTCAATAATATGTCTGTTTCAAAGAGAAGTTCCACTGCATTTTCAGTGCTCTAGAATGGGAAATGTCTCTCCTTCATAACTATTATAACTGAATTAATTTCCGTTTTCTTCAGATATGGTTATTTCCATTTCCAGTAGTTATCTTGTCTCTGTGCTTGTGTTATCAGCCTTACTGAAAACTGAGTTAATTCACTGCTTTATTTCAGGACCAGTATCTTGATCAGCTCTAATCTCCTCCTCATTGTCAAAGCATGGAGACACCATTTTATTTTATTACTAAAGGACCATTTTATCGTTTTAATTTCCCTCCTAAAATATAATTGTGCTTGTCTTTTGACAATTATTGCTTAAGACTGCTTAAGTCCTTCACCTTTAAGATAGACCCTTCTCTGTATGCTGCTTGTTTTTCCCCTAATGTCCTTTCTGAGATGATAATTCTTCCATTTAGCACTGCAACATTACCCTTCAAGGGTCCCTTCCCCTTCCCACCCTCTCCTTGATTACAGTAGCAAATGCAGGAATCAACGTGGTAATAGATCTTCTTTCTTTGGTACTTCTCTGTCAATTAAACTTAAAGCAGCAGAAAATAACTTTGCTAAGTAGGAAGTTGTAAGAATAATACATTTAAAAATAATTACAGAGTTTTGATCTAGGACTTTATATCTTCCTACAAAATAAAGCATTTTTACCACTCTTGTTCTACACATTTAATCTGACTTCTGAAAGAAAATGACAGAAAAGACTTTATCAAGACACAATTTTTGTATACCTTTTCTTCCCTACTGTCTTCAGACTGAACAACTTTTTTTCCCTGCATCAAGATAAAGAGTGTGTTGAACCAATCCAAGAAGTAAACTTTTCCTCTCCCAGAGGAACTGTTTTCTTTTATTGCATTAAATAGAAAAATTCTCTTTTACAAAATAAGAAAGGAAAGGTCTCCTTTAAGGAGACCTTTAAGGAAAACAGCACCTCCTGACACTTGAAATAAAGATGGTCAGGCTATGGATACACTGCATGTAAAAATGGGAAAACTCTGCTTGTTATCATTACTTGTAAAGGAACAGTCCACAGACCAGATCAGGAGTATTATAATTCATAATCATTCTCCAAAGCTGCATCTTTGTTATTTGATACTGAAGTAGCACTTCTCCCCTTCATACAAGGGGCCAATAACTCTGAAATATGCTGCACCCAACTGTTTTTCTGGCTCACATCCTGTATTTTGCTCCCTCCAAATGTCTCTATTTACAGCTATTTAACTGTAACAGACAGTTTTTCTTAAAATTGAACCAGCCTTAGCTTCTGCATATGAGGTAATTTTTCACTTTGAACTGATGGTCTGTCTTATGGGTTTGTTGCTTGATTAGATTCCCAAAGACAAAATCAGTTAGGATGCATAAGATATTTGAGACTCTGCAAGTAAGAGAAGTTTTCATGAGCATAATTTAGATTTTACTGAATTTACTTTTTACTGCAAGAACATTGAGGTCCTAGATCTCATTTCATATAAGACCTTTAGTACTTATTCCAGTTTTTTCTAACTAAAAACTATTGACTACCATAGAAGGGGGAAAGGTTGTTGGTTTTTTTTTATTGCTACTTTAACATTATGCTTGTGACTTAAATGCAATTCTGCAGCACTAAAGAAAGAAAAGATTGCTTATCCACTTTTAAAATAAGTGTTGAAAGAGATTACTTAAGAAGCTTTTGCAATTAAATAAAGAAATAAATATTATACGTGTAAATACTGGAGGTTTCTGTAAATTTCTCTACTTGAATTATGTTGCACAATGAGTCCTTAGGAATTGTCAGCTCTGCCAGTCACAAAATAGGTACAATACTGCCCCTGCCTCCTCTCCCCTGCCACCCCCATTTCTGTACCAATATGCAGAAACTTGGTTTTGAGAATATACCTTTCTGAAATCCATCTTTTCAATGTGTGTTGGTGGGGTTTTGTCTCCTATTCAGATTTTTGCCATAATAAAACTGTATAATTTCAAATGCAAGCAGATACAGCTTTGCTGAGGAGCTAATACCATGGGAAATAAGATGCAAGCAATAAAAAATGCTTCTGGAATAGCATTTATTTCTTATTCTTTGAAATCTTGTTAGCGAAACTAACTAGAAGCAGAGTTAAACTTGTTATTATTCTGTTATCTTTCAAGAGATAAAAAGATCAACAAAAAGTGAAGTGGTGAATTATACAGCATACATTTTTAAATAGTTGCAAATTTCAGCTTTGAGAGATCAATCTCTCTAAGCTTTTGGCCATTATTGAGAAAAATCTATCAGCTGGCAAAATGCCTGCAATGTTGGCAGCCTTCCTGCTACCTCCTCACAGCTCTTACATACTCTGCACCTGCCAACCCACATTTGCTACTGCCATGCTGGTGTCAGCCAGAAGATCTTCAGAAATTGTTTCAGTGAGAAAATGTCAGTGCTCTTTTCCTTTTTATCAGAAACAAATGCATTGTTCTCTTGTCTTGAAGAGTTAATTTCTAAAATCTTAAACATTTTAAAAGTCTCAAAAACCATAAACGAGCCTCAGATTACATAAACTCTACAGAATTTTGCATTAATGCTCAAATATAGAAATATCATCCATGTGCCATCTGTGATATAGCTATGATACTTTTTTTTCAGTACAGACTGACCTGCACAATTTTTAGCTATTTTCTCTGCTCAGTCAGGGCCATCCCTGCGAATTTTACAACAGGGGGACCTGTTGCAGTGCAGTGAGGACCTAACAACAAAGTTCAAGGTCCCTAGAGCAGCACAGGCCAATTCCAGAAATTCTGAGTGGAAAACAGTGATAGTCTTCCTGGGGACTGAGAAGAGAGCCAAAGATTTGTTGTAATCTGGAAAGCAATTTAAGTTTCTAAACAAAGAAGTGTAGGAAGAGAGATTTCCTTTCAAAACAGTCTCTTCAAGAACTCTCTGTGTTCTGAGAATTCTTTTTTCAAATAGACTTTTACAAAACTTATTTTTACAATGCCACACTGAGAACCCCATGTCCCACCACATATTATCATCCACACTATATATTGGTACACATAGCCTATATTTCTATACATTTTCTAATACTTATAATGTGTGACAGAAAAAGTTTGTAAAAAAAAAAAAAAAAAAGAATCTTCTATTAAAGCATGTTTGATTCTCAGGACATCCAGTCCTAAAGCTGTCTTCAGTATCTTACCATCTATGTACACCCTATGCACTATTTAGATGGAAAAAACAAAATTTACTTGCACACCATTTACTTGCCCATCAATCTGACAACATCAACACATAAAGTATGCAGTGGAAAATACAAGAGCACCACAGAAATGAAAAAAATCTTTCTTGTTTAGGTCATTTAAAGCAATTCAGCAATTTAAATTAAAATACTGACTTAGCTGACTGAATTTGCCAACCTCTCCTAGAGATGCTGAGCCATAATCTGAACCCAGAGAAGAAGAGCACGAGAGATAACCCTCAATAAAAGAATCAATCCAGATTCTGACCATTTGTTATATGCCACCTTTTATATGCCACCTTTTCACTTACAAATTACATGCATCACTCCATTCTACTCATAAGTGCTGAAGGAATTTGGGTGCACAGACATCATGAAGTTGGAGATAACATCTTCCTTGCTATCAGAGGTTCTCTGTCACTTTAAACTTGGTAGTTTTTGTAATAAAGTCCAAAATATAATTTAGACCATGGAAGACTGAAGGTTTAGACCAATGATCACAGAAATGGGTGAGTTAATGTAAGTATTGTAGAATGAATCTGCAGTAATAGCCTTTGCACTTCCTTCACTAGAGACTCTGAGTGGGAAGGGGGATATAATTTTTAAGGTGCTCTTCAGGGATGCAGTGCACAGGAATTGAATCTCCAGCTGGTGTTGCCAACTGAGGCTTTTTATCAGGTCCCACTTACTGAAAAGATGTCCTCATAAAATTATGCTGATATCGAGTCCTAAACAAAAAGCCAACCTGCCTACACCCCAGACCATTTGCTAGAACAGCTAAACCTCATACTATTTGTATTTCTTATTCTGCTCTACAATCAGACCTAAAAAATAAATGATCAATGGCTGTCAGTCAAGGAAAGATTTAGAGTGATTTAGAAAGATTTAGACTTGTTTCCACCATAAAACTCATGAATAAAGCAAGTGTAAAAATTGCAAAGGTGTTAAACCAATATTATGACTATTGGAGATCTATTAGGGATATTGGTTATCAGTTTTAAACATTTCTTCTCTCAAATGAAGACCTTCCTAGTGACAGTACAGGCAATAGCAAGTATCTTAATGCAAAAATCCTATAAAAATGTTTTGCCTTGCTTTTACAAGCTATTATTATTGTCTTTTGCTACAGTTCAGGTAATGTAAGAACATTTCTTCACCATATTATTGATTTTTTTTGAAAAGTTGTTTTTTTTTTAACATATCTTGGGTATTTCTTGTGGAATGTATAATTTTTACAGAAAGCAAAAACACAAACAAAAGCAAAATAACACCCCACATTAAAGTCCACTGAATTAACCCAGTATTAAGCAATCCGACAGAATTCTATAATACTTTTATAATAATTATATATGATTTATACTAATTATATATGTATATATATATATGTATATTATATGTATTATATATAGTATGTGTATTATATATATATGTATATATATACATATATATGTATATATATATACACTAATTATATATGATTTATACTAAATCTGATATTGTTAAAACTTTTGAGGAATGAATATTTTGACATCCCCCACATAGAGACAAAAATAGAGCTGATAGTTTTTCCAAGCAACTAACCCTGAAACAAACTAAATCATCAGTCTTGTGTGTTTATTTCAACATGTGAATTCTGTACAGTTGTATTTGCATTTCTTGAGAGCATTACAATATCAAAGCAAGAATATTACTAAAAAAAGGGAATCCAGATTAGACATTTTGCCCTAAGAGTTAAATTGTGATTACATTCAGGGCTTTTTTTTTACCAAACTTAAAAATATGCCAAGAATGAAACTAAAGAAATGTAATGGGGTAACCCATAAATAAACATCAGTTTCCTTTTTAAACCTGAGGGTATTCCAAGAGCACAGAAATCTCAGGTTTTACATTCTATTTCCTACAATGTGTTTTCAAAGAATAATGTTCTGTCAACCAGAATCACATAACAGATCTTCAGTACATACAAACAGTTACAGTTCCACCAAGAACACAACTCTTTATATGGGGCACCCAAGACACTTCAGATGGAAAACCACTGAATTTCCTCACATTTCTTCTACAACTTGACCTTCAGTTTGTTTGCAGTGGTGCTAAGGTTATTTAAACCACAATACCATATGCTGCTCTCTCTATCCTGTGTTTATAATAAAGTTACACTTTTAAAAACTGCAAAAGCTTTTTGATTTAGTTCTGCCACTGTGCTTTCTTCTGAAATTAAAGAATTTCCTTTTTAAACTCTTCTGGTCTTTTTATCCCATTCCAGTGCCTACTGCAGCATTTTAGCAGGATGATTGTTTTGCGAGAACCTTAACTCAAGGCATTTACTGTTCATGTTCAGATGACTAATTAATTAATATTTCTGTGTCCTTCACAGAAAGTTATTTTATGTTCTAATCAGCTTTCCAGAGGCCAGAAACATAAACCAGGTCATTATGAGTTAATTCAAATCAATGTCCAATGACTTTCTAATTTTCATTTCACACTCGAGAGCCTTAGTGTCTGCTTCTGGGAACAGTTCCACTGAAATATTCTTATCTGATATTTTGGGAAATTTTTTCATCTTTCTGAAACCATGCCTAACCAAGAGGACAAGTAGCACGAACACATACCACCATCTCATAGGAAAATGCCTGGAAGTTGGGATTCTCTTCAATTTAAGTATCTCTGCTCTCAAACTTCTCTAGGATTTACACCAAACAAATGCACGACAGGAAAATTTCAATAAACATTTAGGCTTAATTTTAATTCAAGGCATGTTTTTAATTTTGTTTACTAGTGGGATTATGCTAAGGACCAACACCAACATGACAAAAAATGAGTGCATTTATTGCTCACACAGAGAGTAAGCACTGTTCATACAAGTATATTCAACCTCAGTGCTTTGGTACCTACTGAAAAGAACTGCTCTTATTCCTTAGCAATGCGTGCCTGGAAAAGGGATTAGTACAGTCTGGTATTTTATTTGCCTTGTGCCAAATCAGGCAGTAAAACTTCCTGACAGGATTTTAGTTATTAATGGCTGCCATATTCTTTGAAGAAACGTACATTTGTCTTTCCTATTTGGAAAGAATTAAATTCTATTTTGTTGGTGTTTCTCAGATATCTGGCATTCTGATGTTAAAAGGATTTATAAAGGATACCTAATCACATCTTCCTTGATTGTAATTTACTAAACAATGGTTGACTGAAAAATGTACATTGTTGTGGTATACTTTGAGGTTTACCTCCAGATTTTCTTTTTGGTTTTCTTTTTGTTTTCTTCTCTCCTAAACTCAGTGCAGGCTGGGGAGATACAAAGTTTTATTTCCCTTGTCTGTCTGATATTTCCACCTTCTGCTCGCTGGGTGCATGGATAGCACCTGGGAGTTAGGCATTCATAGACTGTCTCAGCAATTCATTACCCTGCCACATTCCAAATCTTGTAAAAAACAAGGAAAAGCAAGAAAGAGTACCTTCTGGCTTTGTTATTCTCCACTGAAAGTGAACAAAATTCTATGAAAGATCCTTGATGGATGGATACATGAACAGTTTGCCAAGTCATACCCAAGTCCTCATGCCTATTATTTTCATTAACATTTACTTGAGTAAATTTACTACTGAGGTTTTCAATGTACAGCTCTAAGAGCTCCATTGTGTCCATCAACTTAGATGCAACACTAACTCTCCTGTTATGTGCTTGTCCTGAAGTTATCAGGAGAGATATTACAAGAGAGATACAAGAGTTTCCTTTTACTTTAGCTTTTAAATTGAGGAAATCATGCTAATCACATATAGCTTTTCCTAGAGTATATCTTACTATTTGCATGCTCTGATCAAATCAGTGCTCTTCACTGGCAAAAAAAAAAAAAATAAGAAATTAGGCTCATTCAATTTCAGAAGTCTACTTAAAAGAAATTATCTTTTTATATAAATTACATCTTGCTTCAGCATCATAATCCTAATCATTCTTCTGTATTGCAGAGCTCCTAAAAAATCTGTACAGATCTCTTTTTAAAAATAAACAATTTGGAAATGGAAAATTATTCTCTACTTACTTCCATATTCTGGCATAAAATCATAAGAAGATAAAAAAATACTGTGATTATTATGAAAATCCTGACTTATTGATAACTAAGTAGCTATTATTGTATATGATTCTGGGAAAATAAGGTGAAACAAAAATGATAATCACATAGTTCAAGTCAGATACCTAGTTTAAACAATCCAAATTAAGGGGCTGAAACCAAGAGCTCAGAGTCCCTCTTGGCCATGAATAAAGCTGGCACTCTCAGCTGGAGAATTTAAAACCCAGCACTGTGTTTTGAATTTTTAGTCAGGTTCTGCTAATCTAAAGGAAAAGGGTTGGTACTTCCCTCTGAGAGCTGTACTGAAATCTATTGGTTATTTCAGATAACCTCTACTCATCCCATGGCTTTATCTATCCTTTACCCTACAGCATTCCTGTCCTAGTCACTTATAAAATGAAGGAATGTAATTTATTTTCATTAATTCTATCCTTGTACTTCTAGGGAAACTTTAATTACTCAGTGATAGCTTGTCACTTCTATTTGGTTTCAGACTTAGCCAGTTAAGAATGATGCTTTTGTAGCTGAGGCTCCTGGAATATTTTTATTTACCCCAACCAAATCATCATGGCCTTTATTTAGGTTCTGTTGTATCTAGAAATCATCATGTTATCACAACAAACAAATTAATGATTTAGTATATAATGATACCCAAGTAGGCTGTTCACACAGGTTTAATCAGTGCTTACAAGCAGAGCTCGAGTCAGTGTGTTGGATTATAAATGTGTGGCTGCTCATGTTTTTTCCTGTTTAAGAACACATTATGTTGCTAAATGTTTGGCACTCCTGTCTGCTAAATTTACATTAAACTCTGCATAAATATTTCACTGTCAGTTCTATATTCTGTGGTTTTTTCCAGTTTCAGTTTTTTCTTAGAGTAACAGTCTGTGCTTTCTAGATAGCTTTATTCCAACCACTATCAGTTTTCTGTGAAAACAAATCTTGAATCTTCCTCTGCTCTGTGTAAACCTTTTCTGGTCTTTGAAACCTTTGAAATAAGAAACAGATCTCCTCAACTTTAATCTGAAAAATACCTTGTCAGGAATCACTTCATTGGTTCATACAAACTTCTCATAGTCTAAATGGCAGATCTATAAATGAACAGTATATGAATATTATTTGATATAAAAATGATTGGAAACAAGTATTGCAAATGTTACATACTATAACTCTGTGACTTGGATTTAAATTTAGATTGGGCTTAGAAGCAGAACAATCAAACATTCACTTGAAAAGACTTAAAAATGAAAATATGCATTTTCTAAAAAACACCCCCAATTCTGTTTATCATCCAATTCCACCACCCCCTAACGCATTTTAAAATTAGGGATCCAGACTGCAATGATAAATTAACCCTCTAAGTGGAAGTATTACTGAAAAATATTGAATACCAGCAATTTATGCTTTGAGTTTTCTTCTCCCTACAGAACATAATGATTTATAAAGTGTAGGTTGTTCTGAATTTCTGGTTTGCTCCTGGCTGCTGATAGGATATACAAAGACACGAGGCAAAGTTGTAACATTACCAGATCAGAACTCAGACCTAAACATACCTTAAGCAAATAAATTCCAACTGCCCCCTCCTCCCTCCCCTGCCAGTTTACATAAACCATCCAGTTTCCTTGTCCAGGACTTTAGAGAGACATTGTTTTTAGAAGTATTTTTTTGCATACAAGGTGCAGAAATGAGAATCAGGTGAAACAGCTTTCTTACTGGCAGAGAACAAATGTGATCACCCACTGTGGTTTATGTCCTATCTGTATATGTGCTTTAATGTTTTGGGGGTTTTTTTGATTAATTGCCATAATTGACATCTGTCTTGATATGAGCTGGAACACAATAATTTCCATTTTTTTTTCCCCTGGAATTTCTCATTTTTATATAAAGTAGCTATTCCTAGTTTCTCTAAAGTGTTGCTATCTCATTTCAAACCTAGCACAGATTTCCTAAGTACGTATTCCTAATTTCATTGCAATGCATAAAGCCATAAATACCTCAGAGCTCTCCTTACTTAATTTTAGATATTCTTGTGACTGAGCATTATATACAATGATGAAAAAGAAATACCCATAAATGAACAATATACTTTAGAAGCAATGGGAACCATGTGATATAAAAATAATAATTAAAAAAACCCCAAAACATAAATACCATTTGAAAATAGAGTCATTGAGCTTCATGGTCAATAAAGCAGTCCTATTTAATTTAATGTCTGGAAAAAATAGTCTTCTATATTAAGGGAAAGCACTATAGTGACTATCTCTCTGCATGTTACTAATGAAAAGAAAATTGTTCTGCTGAGTAAAGGTTCTCTCTTCCTCTACCTCGTGTTAACTGCATGTGGGCTTCTTTAATAAAATGTCTTTCAGTCATCATTAGGCTTCTCTGTGAACACTGAGGCTGCAGCTCAACAGTGGGAGATTAGACCTCAAGATACCAAGATTTCCATCATGGAGCTGCATCCACAAGAGATTTACTTATGCACAAACAGTTTCAGAATAATATAGTGTACACAGAAGTCTTTTTTTTTTTTTGCAAGATTTTTCATACCAAAACCTCTGAATTCGTGTCCCTCTAGAGCATGAAAACTCCTTGTCTCCTATGAAAAACCTGTTCTTCTAAGACAGGTAATTTTTAGGAGCCTTCTATGCTCATTTTCTTCCAGGCTGAGGAACCAGATGGTTTATATATACTTATTTGTAGAGGTCTCCTTTCCTTGCTGCTCATTAGGTTGAGTAGTGCAAAACTAGTACCACTAATGAGTACTGAAATGAACACAGCTTGAGACTGCTTTGCAGCTTATGGAAGGATTCTTACCACTAAAAAAATAATTAGACTTTTCATTAAATATAAGCACAGTGCAGCTCCTCTTTTGAACTACCATAACAAGACAATAAAATGATCTTCAGGACAAACATCAGTATAACACTGAATTTTTAAAATACTTTGAGAATACTGTAGCAGGGAAAGTAAACTGTGATTCAGTGAACAGATATGCCATATGGTATGCTTCTAGTGCCAGCATTAACTGAATCCCCCAAATCTGAATTTTGCTCTTCAACAATAGAAAAACAAAAGGCACCAGAATAGAGGGAGTAAAAACAATAATTAAGGCCATGGCTGAGTTCAGTTTAAATTATCTATACCAATATAAAATCATCTTTTCTGAGGAGAACACTTGCAAGTATTTTCTTTTCATGAGCAATACGTACAGATAATTTCAAGAGAGGATTCCAATACCATGGTCTCCAGTGCTTTTGCTGCTTCATTGATTTTTCTCACCTAGCTAACAGAACAGCTTCTCAGCAACTCTTCTACAGAGGGCTCCCCAGGGCCCTGACCCTCTCACTTCCCTTGCTTTATTGTGGGCATATCCAGCAAGGCCAGAAGAGTTCAGTCTCTTCCCTCCTGTGTCACAAAATACTAGATCAATAGAAAATATCAATTATATCTATGCATATTATGGAAAAGCACTGATGCCCAGGAATGGATCATGTGCTACACAGCTACTTTTATATCCCACTACAAAACTAAATTTCTGTACTACGTGCCCTCTGCAAGCATCTGGCAGCAAAACAAGGGAGCTGGTCATTACCCATTAAGTCTAACTGAGCAGAACAAGGTCCCTATAACCTTTTTTTGGCATCCAAGAAAGTGAAATGCTTCTGTGTAAGCCTGACCTTGCTGTCCCAATCAGCTTAAAAGAAAAATGTTGACTTCAGTGGAGTTTTATCCAACTCTTGATAAAACCATTGGTTTCCTTTTATTTGAAAGTGCATCTTTTCTAAGTACTACCCCCTAAATACATCTCCCATTTTTCATGTCAAACATAATTTATAGTATTTCATAAACCTCAAAGTGGGCAACTGCATTTAATTTTCCTGATGACAGAGTACAATATACCAGAACATGGCCAGCAGTTTCAAGAGATGGGACAACGTGGTACCACTAACTTAAAGAGAGAGCTACCCTCAAATTCATTGCTTACTGATACATCAGGAAAATAATTAGTTACAATTATTAATTTCCTCCAAATCAAAAGGAAAAGAATTAGTTACAATTATTAATTTCCTCCAAATAAAAAGGACTCTGAAACACAGCACATATATTAAAAAAAATAAATAAATAAATTAATCCACTGATGTCTTACCTGTCTCTGATTTGTATTAAGAATGCTATATAATGAAAAGCTTAAAATACTGTTATAGGATGATTTATATGTGTGCTCTATAAGTAAAACTAGTTTACAGGCAGAACAAAGACATCAACAAGGAAACTTCTAGAACACATATTCAGCATAAAGCTGACACTGACAGACATGCACACCTCAGTTAATCAAAGAAATATTGGATATGCAATACTGGAAGATTTCATTCATTCAATTCTGACAAGATGTATGATTAACAAGTGGAAGAAAATAACAAAAAGGGAAATGTTTCTTTTCAAAATAGTCTTTCCTGGAGGTGAAATAAAAACCAAAATTTCTTGACTTATGAGTAATTGAAAAACCAAAAAATAGAATTAAAAAAAAAAAAAAAAAGAAAAAACATTAGTCATACTTTTCTGACTTTTACAGTCTTTTGAGGATTATTTTCTATAATTTAGAGGATACAGAATTTTTAATCTGGATACTCATTAAAACACATGGCTCTTACCAAGTTTCATGAATCCACTAAACTGGTATCTCAAGTATCTTGAGAACAGCAGGTTCAATGTCGTGTCTGTTTTGACACCAGACTGAGACAGAAACCAGAGAGAATTGTACTATTTAACTGAGTATTTCAGAATTTTAAAGGAACCTTAATTTGGCTCGGAAAAAAAAGAAAAAAAAAAAGAAAAAAAAAAAAAAAAAAGAAAGAAAGAAAAAATAAAAAATTACTTTCAGTTATAAGGGAATCCTACACCACAGGAAGCTTTTCATGCATCTGCATTCACTTCAAAGTTTCTTCTGTATAATACATCTATCATGTTAATGCAAAGTCAGCCCTGGGAATGCCTAGAGATATTGAGCATCAAATAAATTTCTATTTAATTCATAGGAAGAAAATTAGAAGAGAGAAGGCTTTATAAAAACTACTGCTATGGAAAAGGTCAAGAAAAGTAGAACAACCCAAAATATAGCCTACTTATTGGAGAAAGAAGTTAATCAAGAAACTGGTTTGCCATTCGAATGAGAGAAAATTTGTGAGCTTATGTCCTTAAATATTGATCTTTCCTTTGTCATAAAAACCAGTGACCAGCAGGAGAAAGTGATTTTTTTTTCCCCCATATTTCTTTCCATTTCTTGCTGTAAGTATTCCCCTACATTGAGCCTGTTCAAGGACATTCTCAGTTTCACAATCTCAGAGGTCTGTGACAGATGAACATTGCTAGCCCCAGGGAAGATGCTCTGCTCCCAAAGTGCCAAACAGTTGGGGGATGCAGAATTTCCTCAAACTGTCTCTCAGTACCCCTTAGGGGTTAGAGAAAAATCCAAACAGCATTATGAAGGTTTAGGAAAAAATATAAGTACAAAAAGAAAAAAAAAAAAAAAGGGCAATAAAAAGGGGAAAATATTTAAAGCAGTGTTTCAACTCCCCTGAACTGGAGCAGGGGGTTGAAGAGTGCAGTGTGTTGCAGTTTCTTCCTTGTGGATATCCCACTGAGCCAGGTGTTTCTGACTTCATTTACCTGATGGTGATTTTCTATATATTTTTTTACTAGGTCAGGGGATTTAGTATTTATTGTGATAGCCAGAAATTACACCTGGTTCTGTTCAGCTGTCCTAAACAGACTGGTGGTCCTGACTCTAAATGTTGCCGAGAGACAGGTAAACCAAGTCATTGACTGCCAGAAATTGTAGGAAATCCTGGTGGTAAAGGGAACAAGAGGTGTAACCAGTGGGCAGTAACTGTTTTGTTTTTCATGGACCTAGAGAGGGACAGAGGCTCAGACTTCTCTCCCTTGGCTTCCAACCTCTTTTCCCACCTGTGCATGGAGAGCCCCAGTGCTCACCTCATCAGCCTTGTGCTCTGTCAAACTAAGGAGGTAATCAGGTCCAGCATTTTTCTCTGACTTGGGTAGTGTCATCCAGATGGTTTGGGGTCAGTTTGGTTATCAAAGCAGACTATCTAGGAGCACAGGGAAAAAAATCAGTGAAAACAAAACCAGAAAATCAGGCCTATGAGAGAACTGATCCTAGAGGAAGATGGGAAAGAACAGAATCTATGAGTTTGGTGGTAGAAGGTATGTATTCTACCCATTTCTAACAATTCATTTTATTTTCAAAATTCATAATTTATGTGGCTTTGGGGGAATGATATAATAAAGAAAACCATAAAGGAGAAAAGATTTCTGTAAACTCTTTGAACTGGAAATTGCTGGGTATAGGACAACTATAACCTGGACACTTTTTGTCTCTTGTAGAAAAATAAGCTGCAATTCGTAAGTTTTTTTCCAAATTATTTAAGTAGACAGAGCATTTGCCAAAGGACATATTTATTTTATGAAAATCAACCAACTGTAGAGAAAAATCAGTATTTTAGGTTTTCTGCAGATGAGAATAAAGGGTTACCAGCTTGGGTAGGAATTGTTTTTCTATTAAATGATGAAGAAAATATCTGTGTATAGAACCAGTAATGAGTGCATCCTGGTAAATAAATGCTCCACATCCCAATTGATATTTATAGAAGTAATAAGATTTACAAAACAGACACTAGTACAACAATTTGGAGTAAAGTATGGTTTTTTGATGACCTGTTTTTTGAATGGGTGCATGCACTCAGATATCCATCCCAGCATTTAAGCCTCAGATACATATGTGTGTTGTTGGGTTTTTGGTTTTTTTTTTTTTAACTTCGATATAGCTGAATATTACAGAGCTGGATAAGACATTGCAAATAGTTGCCAAATGTCAATGATTTTATCAGGAAGGAAATTCAGTGTCTGAATCACAAAACCCAGTGCCTTCTTGATTTTAATGAAGATTAAGTTCCTAATCAGTCTGTGTGGCAGCTTGCACCACGTATTGAGTTTCTCTACTCTATATACTTTTGGGTTGCACATGGAAACATTTAGACTAATGACACTTTTTTTCAGCAGTCAAATCAAATTCCTTGAGTCTTTCTGGAATAGAAATTGTACAACAATAGTTAAAAAGGTGATTCCTTCATTTTTATCAATCAATGGTAAATCATTAAAGGGAAAAAAAGCAGTTGAAACAGCTTTCTGGCTAGTGGCAGGAACTACTCAGCTCACCAAACAAGGGGAGAAAGTGGAAAAAACCCCACAGGAGTTATGAGTTTGTGATTGATACTGAAACCCCCAATTTCTACCTAATTCTGCTGAATTCATTGTCTCATTCTAGCAGCAAACATTATCTCCAGTTTCCCTGACACTGCAGTCAGTAGCTAAGCACAAGAACGAGATCAGACTTAAAGCTCTTTATAAATGACAGTTCATTTGTCATGTGAAATGCAAAGTTCAGTTCTTAAAATTCAAATGGCTTCAGATGATGCTGATGCCTTGTGCAGGCCAGGAACAGATATAAAAGATTCTGTGGGCTAACTCTGTTAATCATAACTTCTAAAGAAACAAAAATGTGTATTTGAATATTCTACTGCTCTCCCCTGTACTTATTCTTTTGACAATTGTTTGTTCCTGAGAAAGCATTTATAAAGCTCTACTTATTCACAGTTCCATTTATAAAGTGGTTTTGGCTGGTGTTTTTTAGCAGTTTATAGTAAACATTGTACCATTTCACAAGGTATTGTACAAACAAAAGCCAAAGAACTCTCTGCCTACAAAACCACCAGCTAAAAGTTAGGAACTCCAGAAACATAGATAACAGCTGAAGGACTGCTAGAAAAATAGTATCAAAATACTTCAAAGGAAGGTCTGTATAGTGTCTCTTTTCCTCTTAAACAAATCCATCCTAGTGAGGCAGAGCAGTGATACTCTGTGTCACTAGGATGACACAAGCTTGGAGACCACCCCCCTGCAAGTCGACCAGTTTCTGCACCAGTGAGAACACAGCCAAGAGCACCAGAGGCTTCAAGTGCTCTCAAAATTATAATTGTGACTAAGGAAAACTTTTTCTTAGACTGAATGGAGCAGAAAAGGTACTCGGCCCCAGAGCACTGCCTGCAAATCCCTGCACTGTGCAGAAAATCATCAGGAACCATCCAGTAACATTTCTGTAGCATGAAGCAGTTTTCTTGAGACCTTGAAAACTTCCTTGTCACAGTGAAGTACCCTCATTGATATTTATTAAAATCACTGGCTAAATTATCTCTTTTCTTAAAAATTATTATTTTTATGAAGCTAAGGTTCTGCCAAGTGCCTTCAGGCTTTCTTCAGCATATTTTAAAAGCAATTTATAATGTAATATATATGGGAGAAATGTTCCTAGGGTATAAATGCATAAAGATAGCAGGACCTTCTTTATTCCAGCTCAGCCCTGAGACAGAATGCTCAGACCTCTGTGCTTAGTGCACTCTCCAAAGGCCAGGATGTGTTGGATGAACACCACTAACAGGTGTAGGATTCAGGTCTGCTCTGGAACAGTGCTTTAAACCTGAATGTTTAAATATTTTTATTTTTTTTTAAACTGGTCTGCCTCCAAAGCCATCTTCAAAAGCAGAGTTCAAGGACTCCTTTGGAAGAAAGAAGCCTTCAAAGTAAGGCAGACCTGCAGGAGGTGGAGGCTATTTTCTTGACGTTGGAGAGGAGCAGAAATCTCAGAGGGGCACTGATTTTCAGACATCTCTGTATCCTTGCACAGAAAGCTCCAAGGAGCATTCTCTGGTCAGATAACTGGACCTTATGCTGAGGTTCCACACCCTTCACCAGGCACTACAGAAGAAACTGGGATTGAGCATACCATCTAAAGTAGGTTTTTTACTGCTCCCATTTCAGGCAGGTCATTTTGGTACATTGAAAAATTATCATTATGTAATTTAGATGCATTAACTTTTGGCTATATCTTCAATGCCTCTGGAAGAGGCAATAGAGTGTGCTATATATGAAGGGACTATTCACTCAGATTAAAGAGGGAGCTTGGCAGGTACAGCACATAGACAGGATAAATTGGGGTTTTTTTGAAGCTGAGAGCAACAGTAAAAAATCCTCCTTTGCCCAAAGGTGATCACATTAAATGACATCATGTCAGATTGCATTAAATAGCAATCAAACATTATCTAACACTTTTGCTAGACTTGGATAGCAGCAACTGAAATGATGGGAACTGAGTCATTGCATAAATAGGAAGGTACTGAAGTTATTTCACTGTGCAAGCAGGTGTCCTTAAGTGTGATTAGCACTTAATAGCCCTGTTGTTCCTTTGGACTCATTTGCCTAGAATTATCCATTATAATGGCAATACAGCTGCTGAATAGACAGCCCTACATCTTCCATGCCTACCAACCCAAAGTCATTCTCAGTTTTGCAAACCAGCTTGAGAATTAAGAAATTAAAATATTTCTTAGCTTTGTTACTTTTCTCTAAACATGTTAGCTGACAAGTTAGGTCGAGTTTTCTAATGATTTTTACTTTTTGTATTTCAGAACTAATTAGGAATATGTTTCCCATCCCATTGTCTCCAATATCCTTTTTCACTATTTTGAAATTGAGCATTCAAAGTGTCATGTAGCAGATGTAGCTGAACATTCAGTGCCTTAAACAGAGAGGGAAGAAAAAAAAAAAAATCTTAATTTATGATAAAAACCTAGTTTTCCATCTATGCAAATTCTTTTCCCATTTCAACCTTTATGTAAATTGAAATGGGGTTTATATTTTAAAACATTTTAAAAAGAAACATAATGTTCTGCATTTTTTTCCTGAATTCAACTCTAATAAACCTGTCATGCGTTTATCAATCTATGAGTCAAACCTCAGTTCCATTACAACTTCAAAAGCTACACACCCAACATAAGATAGTACTTCAGCTTTTTTTCATGTGCTGCCATCTTGTCTCCCAGAAAATACATAAACACAGACCAAAGAAGAACTGATTATTAAATTGGTTTTAGTCAACATTAAACTTTTTTCCAAGAGAAAAACAGAAGCATGAATAAATTTTGATTAAAATTAGAAATACAGGACCACATTTTCCACTAAATACTACAGATTTGTAATGTTACAAAAATTAGCTTTGGTAACCAGAGTTACCAAAAACAAATATGAAAAAAAATTTGCCAGAAACACCTTTCAAGTGTGTTCATCTGCCTTATGTCAATACTGCTGGTGTTGAAAACAGAAATATTATTTTGTTTCCATTTTTTTCATTTCAAAATATTTTGTAACTAAATTTATTTTTATTTAAATTTAACACACCAATAAACAAGGTACTGAAGAGTTGGCTCTTTGTGCTGTGACTGAAGCTTTGAATAGAGTGAACTGGCCATGAGGGTGTTGGGGAACACAGAGCAAAGTCTCCAGCTGCCACAGCAGCACCCAGGGCCAAGCTAAACCTGCCAGACTCCAGAAATGGAAAGCACATTTCAAGTCTGATAGGTCCCATCAAGAAAACTGTCTAAAACAGGTCCGGTTCATCCAGGCAGACTAAGGATTTTATCCATTTTATTCTGCTTGAAGAGCTTCCATGTTCTCGTATCACAGTTTTGGGGAGAAGTGACTCTGTTGGTAGCTCTGGTTGTTCCAAGCCTTAGTTCCACAAAGGAAAACAACCATAATCCATCCCATAAAGGAGAAGAAGAATCACGTGCTGCTTTCCAGTAGCTATAAACCAGCATGTGGTAGCAATTCAGTAAGCCCTTAAATAATCTTGTTCTTCTGCTTGAATTCCTTAGGACCCACTTAAAAGAAATTAGGAGCTTTTTATACACAGAAAACTTTAAAGTTCATTCTAGGATAATCTGTCAGAAACTATATAAATTCTGGTTGGCTACAACGGGTTTGCCCACAATACATTTTATAAAAGCAATGTTGCAACTAGAAAATACTAGAGCTATTAAAACAGTAAAACATTAATATATCACAGCAATTACACAGCATTTTACATCTCTACAGTGCTGTGCAGAAGTGTGGCATGGATATCTGTCATTATTAGACCCTTCTAGTTAAGCGAGGTGCTTTACCTCCCATTGCTTGTGACAAAACTCACAACTGGCCACTCCCTCAGACCAATCCATGTTTTTCCAGCTGTCCCTCCCAGGAAACCACTCTATCATTTAACCCTTGATAACAGCTTCTTGCTTGTTGTCCTGACCTACAAATTCAGGAATACGTATGGAATATGTAATGGAATCTCCCACAAATATTCTCAAGATGACGAAAGGATGAAGTTTTCTGGGAATTCTCTGACTTAGTATAAGAAAAATATGAATTCATTGTACCAAATAAGCTTTCAGAGCATATAAAAGAGTGGGAAAGATTTTTTCAAGACAGAATCTTTTAGTCACACATCGTGTACAACAAAACAGACCCACAAAAAAAGCTGGAGCCATTTCCTGAAGTTTATGATACACAGATTCAACACATAGAGTCACAGAGGATAAATTTCCCATCTTAGCTTATTTTGAGACAATCTAAATACTGTTTCAGCCAACGACTTTAAAAGGCTTGAAATTCTTTGTAAAGGAAAGTAGGGAACATCAGAATCTGAAAAAAATATTAAAAACTTTAAATTTGCAAAATATTAAACTTTTTTTGGAGAAAAAAACTCAGAAGAAGTACCTTTTGACTTCAAAATTTCTTCCAGACTAAAACTTTATACACCTGGCATGCAAAAGAAGATTTTTTACCTCAGGTCCTCTGAAGTATTCCTTTAACATACTAGATAAATGCACGAGAACACACCGAGAATGAAGAATGATTACATTGTTTAGTCTGTATTTACAAAAGGCACTCTGCTGGGCAGATGAATGCTCCAGGTTACATTCACTCAAGTAACACTTCTTTCAGTGAAATGATATTTTCTCAGAGTCCCTGAGCAAGCAATAAGTTAGTAAACACATAGTGTTTGAATACTTTTCTTTCCAAATTTGTTTTTACAGCATGGCAAGAGAATCAGAGCTTCATAAGAACATAATATCCTGGAAAAGATACGCCTTTTCTTGCCTATGTTCTTAAACTCTTAAACAAAAGCAATACTTTGAAACTGTTTTATGTGAAGAATCATTAGATTTTGGCAAACTAACATGGATCAAGACACTTTATTTTAGACTCTGTGAGATATGTGGATTAGAATACATATAGGGTTGCTCTGTGTCAGGGCAGAGGGTTTAAGCCTGGAGGAAAGCTCACTGAAGTTCTAAACCAGACTTAAGACAGAACAGGGTCAATGCAGAGGCCTCTGACAAAATGAATTTGGCAAACAATGCAGGAAATCTCCTAGGGGGTCAGAATAAATAAACATAAACAAATAAGCTGTTCTCTTCAGCACTCCTCTAATTCTTCAAATACAAATTCCATTATTGGTAAGCAAGAAAATATTATTTCCATAGGAAATAATTTATAGACAGCTGTAGCATATATTTCTTTAACCAGGAGCTGAAATACAAGTCCTTTCAGTATTTAGAATTACCAATGAGATGAAATGAAGGCAACAGAGATTTGCATACTCAAGTGGGAAAAAACATATGTATTGCATAATTCTCACTGACATTTAAATAGTTTCACTGTTTTTCACTGTTCATGAGAGATATGCTACTGTCATCATGGAAGTAGCTCTAAATTTGTCAGCTGACTTGGTATCAAAGGATTAAAATATCTTGTTCAACATCAGAACTTCTTTGTGTACAGCCTACTCAGGCCTACCCACATCTGAAGTGTGAAAAAAAGCCTCCACAAACTGAAATATTAAGATAGCCATAATTATAAATCACCCTTTTTCATTTTTATAAAACTCAGGGTGGTCTTGAAATATAGACCAGATTTAGCTACAAGCCTGAATTTGACACAAATTTCATCACAATTGCAAATTAATTCTATTCTATGCTACAGCAGGATTCCTGTTAATTATAATAGGTTCATATAAAGAACTCTAAAAAAATAGGATCCCATATCCCAACTCTGCAATTTTGAATTGTGCACATGTAAATTTGGATCGTATTCTCAAAAGGAGCTCCAGCAATATCAATCCTTTTTAAATCTGTGAAAAGTAGACTGTAGGACTGGAGAGTTCTCAGCTATACAGAACTCCTGCAAAATCTCTAAGAATCTCCTGTAATAGACTGTAGACACCTCAGATGTCTCACCTTTTTTTTTTTCTTACATATATGTTATTGATCAGTTTGCCCTTGACCCAAATGCTACAAACTTTCTTTTCTCAAACTATTTTTGAATAAATAAAAAATCTTTGCACAGCTACAACAGCACCAAAGATTATTTTTTTTAAAATACTGGACTAGAGAGGAGAGACACAGCACTCTTTACTTCACTGTTCAACCTCTGAGAAAGCAACTTTATGCATCTATAAAATACTTTTCCCCAAAGAATTCTCAGTTTCTGAGAGTTTCCAATGCTTTTCTGCATTGGAACTGCACTCTACGCAGTTTCTTTTCCAGTGCCAGCTGCTCAAGGGTTTCAGCAAAAGGTTTTAACAATTCAGAGGCTCCCAAATATGATCTTCAGTAGAGACACTTGAAGAAAGCTGAAGGGAGAAGAAATCAATATCAAATCAAAAAAAGTAAAAAATCTGCATCTCTAAGGTGATGGGACATGGTTTGCTGAATACCAGAACATGCTTTCACTGCCCATGGAAGCTGACAGATACTTTCACATCATACCAGGGTCTCCTTGCTTTAGTTTCAGCCATGCTAGACCATATATACTTATCTCTGGTGTTTCCTTAGGTAGATAATGCTGCTGACAACCTGAATCAAAATCCACATAATTAAGTTACAAAGATGATGGGAACATGCAAGTCTAAGTTGATCCGGCTCAGATTCTATCTCTCTGATTTCAGAATGAAAGCCATAAGCTAAATAAATCAGTTACATCTGCACTATTCACCATCAGAGGTATCAAATCTCATTAATCATTTTAAACTAAAAAAAACCTCTCTGTCAATTTCTTTCTTGCATTTAAAAAGAAGTAAAAGTGTTATTGAGCCAATGAACACTCCAGCAGGAATTTTTGCTATCTATTAAAAAATGGAAAAACGTTAGAAGGATAATTTACAGGATAATTACTATTTCTGTTTACTGACTTAATGTGCTTGTCTTGTTAATATTTCCTTGATAATTGATACTGTTCTTGCTTTGTACAATAGCATTCTCTAAAACTGAGGCACACACGTATGGATTTTTTCTGGCAAAACCTGTGGTGAGTGAGTGGATTAATATTGGCCTCAAAACAGAGCTTTTCCTTGATGCTTCTTTTTTTTTGTAACCTAGAGGGTCCACTACAGCATCTCAGCTGACAGCAGCAAATGAACACTGAAAGACAGGAAAAGGTGACCTCTTAAACTGCCTGTGCTTATGTGACTGCTCCTAGTGCAAAGTTTAAAAAGTTTGCTTTAAGTGCTATCTGAAAATGCAGCAGAATGAAGAAAGTGCTTACAGGAAACAAACTGCTCAGCTTTGTGCTGGAACAGAAAATTATTGATAGATTATAAAAAACAAGGAGCAGGCTTAGGGTGGAGATGTTAAACAGGACTGGGTGGGCACTGGGTCAGCATTCCCACACAAAGCCCCCAAACAAAGGGTCTGTAAACCAGATTGCTTTGCTTTTCACTGAGACACACTCAAAGGATCAGGAACACAATAACGCGAGCAATGGCTTTCTGAGGACAATATTTAGTGCTCTTAGCCTGAATTTCTGATTATTTTTGTAACATTCTCCCATCAGCTGTGACCTAGGAAGTTTTTGGCTGTGGCAAAGTGCAAAATATTCCAAACTAGAAACAATGCTGAAAAGTGGGTGATACTAACTGATGTTCAGATGGTGATTTAATTGACCATGAAGTCAGTGGTAGATTCATGCAGCCTTGTCATCAATATCACTTTGCTGAAAGACATGTCAAAAGCAGATCCATTTAGCCAGCAGAAACCCAAATAAAAGTGTTTATTTGGCCAAAAACCCCCAAACCATTTAAGAGATCTGTTTTCTTGACACACAAATGTTTTGTATATTCATACATTAGAAAGAGGGATCTCAACGTGAAAGCGTGCTATGAAATTATAAGATTATTTTCTCTTCTTTCAGCTACTTGATTTTCCATAGCAAACCTGTATATAACAGAAGTTTTCTTGACATGCTCATCCATGGAAACAACGTGAGTTGATTAACACACAATTGCCCTCATGCTGTAGGTTTCTAACTGTAGAGGCTTAGCTTGCTTACAGGGTGAGCTGAAGAACCCTTGGTCAGTGAAGGTACTTAAGTATTTTGACACAAAACAATAAAAAATCATTGTTCTTGCCACATTTGCAACCAGCAAACCCCTTCCATATACACAGTTATAGTAGGTCAGGTGATATGTTTAAGCTCTGCAGTTTTAATTGTTCTTGTTAATGTCTGTACAATGCAGATGTTCAGTTCTACATGTGAGACTGATTATATTAAAACTAATGAAAATTTGAAGCATAACTTGAATTCTTCTGTTTCAGTAGGAATTATGAAACTGTTCTAATAGTTGCTATTACATTGTCCAACCAACAGTAAGGCAAAACCCATAAATGATACTGCAAGAAACCACTGAACCCACTTCAGATTTAACTCTTTGCAAATAACAGCAGTCTTAAAAGTAGTTATGCCTTTCATGGGGTTAAATTTTTTCTTCTAATGGACCATGCTTATTAATGTTCAAAAGGTTTATAATCCCTTGCTTTTCTTAGTTTCAACTTGCCTTTTTTATTGCTACTTTTCAATAACAATTGTGAATTTTCTCTGTCAAAAAATATAAAAATCTGGGAAACACAGATAAACATTAAGAGAATAAAAAGAATAATTTGTAATATTTTTGTAATAAAGAATATCATGACTCATGTCTAAAGAAAATTACATTTGTATTGCAATCTTTTTAAACAAAAAATACTTTGATTTGTTTAGATTACAGCAGTGAACAACCAATATTCTGATTCTGAAGTGAAATGAGGCACTGGAATTGGGGAAATTTCCTAAAAAGAAAGGAAATTACTTTTGTTTTTTATATATCCTTCTTGAAATTATTAAGTTATTCTATCAAGTCTGAACAGAGAACACACTTGGTTTATCCTTTATTCCCTATTGTGCTTTGTCACATTTTGGCTTAAAGTAGATAAAGAGAAGGAAGTTTCACATGCAACCTTTCATCTTAAGTTACCTCTTCTGTGAAAATATATTATCATGATAGCAGCAGCAAACATCTTGGTTACTAAAAGCTGTCCAGGTGTCCAATTTTCAGTTGAAATTTTAAAGAAAACATTTTTTTATTTCATTTTGATGTCCATTACTTTATACAATTCATAGTATACATTATGCATATATTCTGTATGTATGCTCCATACCAAACCAAACTGTTCCTTCTCAACCTGAATCTCTATTTTTAACAAAAGATTGACTAGTCTTTTCTATCTAGTTCTTTGTTCTTTTTGCTTTAAAAAAAAAAAAATACTTGAAAATAACTTGGCTACATCTATAACTGGCTATTTCCCTCTCCATAAGATAGGAAATCACCAGCATTCTACATACAGAAACACAAGACAAAGCAGAAGTTTCATTATGGAAAACCACAGGGAATACACATTTAGCCACATATCTGGAAATACGTTAAATGTATTTAATTATTAGAAGCAAATAACAGAGCTAGAAATAAGGTTGAATCCTCATGAAGTCAATTTCTAGCAAGAAATTGGAAACATGAGTATCCTGAACTGAGGAAGAGCTGCATTTTTAGCTTTTTACTACTTTTTTCACTCTCCTGAATTTTTATACATGGTCCAACTCCAGTTGCATTATTCCAATTTTTTTGTACATTTTGTAAGGCATTAATTTTATTGAGATAAACTGACAGAGGAGTTGTCAGTTTCTTGAGGTCTTGATTTGTGACATGAGTGACAGTGACAAAGTGACATGGTTAAGCTGGGTACTATCAGCATGTTAAGATGTGTTTGCCAGTACATCAGTACCTGATTCACTGGTATTTTTGTGAAAACAATCCTACCTGTTCTCAGAACCCTAACTTTCAGTTTATTCTCCACTGTGGAGAATATCCTTACCTATCCTCGTTCTTTTTTACTCTCTGTGAAGGAAACTCAGAGGAATTAATGAATTACATTTTTTTTTTTTTTTCTTTTTCCCTAAGAAAAAAGAAATACAGAGGATCATGAGCAGGTGTTTCCTAAACTCCAGGTAGCATGCAAGTAACATTACTTCAAATTGCCAATAATTACTTAATTTTGAGCTTAGAAGCATGGGTTTGAATTGATGAAGCTGAATTGTTGCTGAGAATGATTATCTGCAAGATATTAAAAACTCCAAGTAGCTCCTGCAGCTGTGCTAACCACAGTTTACCATTTTCATTAATCAAGCCCTAAAACGTTCAGCAGTGTCCCAGAATATTTTTCATAGCACATATAACAGGAGATCAGAACAAGCAACTACTGATAACTGCTGTAACACAAAGAGCTCTATGGAATCCAGTCATCTAGGACTTGCACATTCAGTTAGCAGTTCAGGCTTCATCTGTAAAGTCTTCAGCTCATTATTAATAGATAATAATGTGCCTGCAAGAAGCACACGTGCTTATATACACACACATATATATGTAATTAAAATTTGAAAAATGAGAGTTCACTAACTTCTGGCAGTTTCTTCAGTATAGAGAGAAGTTGACACAAAAACTTGAAAGCAGTGCATACCTTCTATTCTGTAATACATTGTTCTCCTGCAGTCACACACACAGGAGACAAATTTATCATTTTTTAATTTTTTGGGGGGTATTTTTTTTGTTTTATTTAAAATGGATAACTTAGGCAAAAAAAAAAAAAAAAATAAAAAAAAAAATGTTGGTGGTTACTGTCCAGATGGAACAGGATAGATGAGAAGGTTTTTGCTATTCTTTTATCTTGTACAATTTCAAGCTTCCAGGCCTCATGTGAATCTGCTCACTACAGTCACTGCTTCGTTGGGAATAGAAAATCAATTACTGTCTGAGCTAAACTGAATAAAGTGTTAGCATAAACCATAATAACACTTTTGTTTGAAGGAGTCCTGTTAAGGTTTATGGGAATCAATATTTTCTAGCAGGTCTTGCAAGTCTGCTAGACCAGATTTGCTAATTTAGGGGGTAACAAAACTGTCAATGGCCCTGCTGTAATGATTTATGGAAATGACATTCATAAGCACTGAGCAATAATGAGTGATTTCCTCATTCCTTTTATTAAATGAAGACACTGAGAAGTGGGATGATTTTTTCCCTACCTCTTTTTTTTCCCCCACTCTGATTTCTTTTATCTGTCTTTTAATTGCTGTTTAACTGAAAATAGCAAAAAGGGAGGTTTTGCCTTTTTTCAGGTACCAAAAATTAAAACAATCTGATTTGAAGATTTTACTGTTTAGCCAAGGTATTTTGCCTAAAGTGCAGATTTTTTTTTTAATTTTTTTTTTCCCCAAGAATGAAAGCACTGGAAGATTTTCTGTTTTTCTGAAAAGTATAGCAAAGTAAGACTCTATCATTAAAGACACCAAGAAGACTTAGGAATTAATGAAGGAAACTTATTTCAGGATCTCTGCTTGTGTAGCCAATTAAAGCAATGAAATCAATGAATAGTAACTTCCCTCCTGGAATCAGAATAATCTGGGTTGGAAGGGACCTCTAAATTTCACCTGGTCCACCCCCCCTGCAGTAACCATGTAAGTGAATAAAGTAATATCAGTAACTTTATTAAGTTTACTTAAGTATATATGACAACTTTATATATAAAGACAACTTGTTTCCTAGATCAGCTTTCTAAAAATGCAAAGGAACTGCCCAGATTTCTAATCTACAATAATTTGCTAATGAAAAATTTTGCTAAATGGGGTAAAATAAAGGCTTTCAAGCCTTCAGATTTTTATTTTTTTTTTCTTTCATGTAGTCAGAGTGAGTTATAAACATTCTGAAGGGGACACACAAGGATACCTCAGTGGCATTGTCTTTAAAAACCCAGGATGCAGACATGAGTGTGCTTTACAAAACAGTCACAGTATGACAAACATTAGGCTTTCTAGGTAGGTAAGGGCTGCTCTATTCATGGATTTAGCAATTTTTTTTTCAGGTTTGAGTAACAGAGGAAGAAAATTATTCAAGAACAATAACTTGGATAAAAACCTCTCCTTTAAACTTTTGTGCTTATAAATATGCCTGTCTCAGTAGTTTTGTCTAAAAAGGAAGCACCCTTTCCTTTACAGCTTCTGACATGCTGTCCATTTAGCTGTTTTATACTATTTTAAGATGTAAGATAAGAGCATCAGACAATACTGTCACTGTGGTCAAAAAAAGGAGTTTTTATAATGGTAGCCAAGTTTAATAACCATACCAGAGAAAGCCAAGTCCAAAGCAGAGATGGGAAACTTGGAACCCCAGTAACATCTGGTGCCTTTTTCATGGGCTACAAAAGTTAAATTGCTCAGATCTTTTGCTTCAATATCCAAGGCAATTCAAGCCAAAGAGAAAGACAGAAAGGTCAGGGACTCTGATAAATCAAATATTTAGAACAGTTGATCCCTTTCTACAATACCTATCAAAAATTTACCAGGGCCCCCGGGCAGCAAAAGAAAAACAACTTTTCAACTACAGGGATAATTTAGACTAAATACCCCTGACAAGTTCATTCCAGCACAAATATTTACAACACTTGACTGTCTGAAAGCAACCAGCCCTTACAATAGGTAAATAAAACTCTAGGAACTTAATAAATTATCTGGCTAGCAATTTTGTACTTCTTCAGTGAGAACCAAATCTAATGCAGGAACTACTGGGGACAAGGGAATCCTCTCCTTTGAGGCCAGGGGGCTTTGGATTAGACTTTTGATTTCAGTTTTAATTTATTTTTAAATAACTTGTTATTTAAAATTTCCCATGATGCTTAGGGACTACGACAAGTATATTTCAAACATATCACAAGGAAAGCTGTCACCTCCTTCCAGAGCTAATATTTTAAAAGAGAAAACATTTTTCCAAGCTATGCCTCCAAAGAACAATACAAACTGGGTTAACTCAGTTGGCCTGACACCAGTCTTTATCTTTGTTTCTAAAGAAAGAAAATTAATACTTAGTACTTTCTGTTTCTCCTACTGTACTTTATCACCTCTTTCACTGAGGCAAGTCAGGGTTGATAAGGAAAGACAATAACAGAGAGAAAGTTAGAATTTCTTCATATTACTCTTATTCTCAAGTTGGAGAAATTTTTTTCATAGATCCACCCCTACTTAAGGGTCTCTCATACAAGAGAAAACATTCAAACCTCAGACTATCAGATTGGCCCCAGGAGCAGGGTTGTGGATGATTCCACTTCCCATTCCTTTCTTCTGACAGAAAAAAAAAAAACCTTTTAATTTTTCTAATGATTCTTTTTACTCCTACTTGCATAACCACTGTATTATTGTTTTGCTGATTCTCAAGTAGCACCAAGAAGCATCCTTCTTTTCCCTGGCCAGTTCAACTGCTAAATCCTTTATGCTCCTCAGTGTTTCCTAAATAACCTATTGAGGTTTAATTAGTTGATTCTTTTGTTTCTAAGCTTTCATCCACAGGCAGATGTCACCTTTGGGAATTTTGTTGAGCTGGGTGAACGAAGCATGCTTCCTCATTAAGTTATGTTTCTGCTTCTAATTTTAAAACAACCACAGAAATGAGGCTTTCCTAGGGAGATTCCTCCCCTGGGCCACAGACCACTTCATGTTGCATGGTTTCATCACATCCTGCCACTAGCAACACTTTGGGATGCACATTATTGTATAACTATAAGCTTTTTAATCATTTCCATTGTGATTGTAGGTTGGAATCTTCAGTAGTGAAAGTCTTGTCTAAAAAAAAACTATTTAAGAATTAAAAACTTTATGAAAAATGACTTCAACAACTTTCTCAACCTTTAATCTACTTTTTCATATATCATATTGTTATAAAATGTGAACTACAGTGTTAAGACCTTTAGAAATGAATCCTTCTTCTCATTCTTTCCATTTTCAAGTCACATGGGACTCCAGAATTATTGAAAATAGATTTCACATTCTGTTATTCACAAACTGTTGTCTAGAATTACAAGATATATGATCTAGATATTATTTCTTCTATTTCATTGAAATTTATTAGCAAAAGTTCTTTGAGAGCAAACCTTGTGCTCCTTCCCTACACAGTAAACAAATTTCAAACAAAATAAAGTAACCCTACTTCATTAAATTATTCAAGACACTTTACATAGGTTGTAAAATAACAGTAATTTTTCTCACTGTGATACCACAGATACCTCTGGTGTAGGCACAGGAGTATAAGCACTTTATCCAGGCTGTTCTTAGCACTCACCAAAGCCACATTCCATGGCAGTGCTGGCCTGGCAGTCAAGGCTTTATTCTCAGACATACAATAGCTTGCACACAATGGGATTACAGAGATACAAGTAGGACTGATCATTATCCAAAGAAGGAAAATACTTTATTTAGTGCTTCCACCTCTTCTTAAAACCCACAAGGTGCTATATAATTGAATTTTAATTGTCGAAGAGTTTAGTTTGCTTTTTCAGAAGTTAATTGAATTAGAAGTTAGGTGTCTTTCATTTTTCTTTACAGTTCCAGTTCAAAACCTACATTGCTGCTTTGTATTCCTGCAGGAACCTGTGAAGCCTGTAACACAAAGGACAAAACAAGAGCTAAGAGAAATTAACTCTTAAACTAATTGAATCAATGACTCATTCAATGAAACAACACCAAGAGACATCCAGCTCAGCTGGAAAAAAGGGCTCACAACATAGACTTACTCTGGGGAAATGCTCACTAAAGAAAAAGAATTATAGAAATAAATAGTGAGTTAGTGGACTTTTTCTTTTTTTTTCTTAAAGAAAAGCCTAAAACATTTTCAAATTAAGATAGGATTCATTTGTATATTTCCACACTTGTGTATTTCAGCTATGTTTCTGTACAAGAATAGCTGCAGATGTTCTTTGTCCTTCCTATGTTCTTTGTTCTTATCCTTACAGTTGATCTTGCATTGATCAATGTGAAGCATGACAATGATCAAAGGCATCAGCTTGCTTCAAGGACAGACTTTAAGGAAATATAGGGGAGATTTATTTTTTTAAAAAAATTATTCATATAGCTCTACATTCTCTAGATTCTTCACAGTCAAAATTATAGGTTCCCATATCTCTGGCTTAGCAAGAAGCAAAACCCTATCAACTGAAACACCTGGCCTTATAAAAACAAATGGCATTTTGCCATTGACCTGTGAGACAACTTCAACCACCTGCTCTATCCTTTGATTTACTGTGCAGAAACACATTTGATTCCTGATGTTAGAAGGCATTAGAAGGCACAGGAATTATGTTCTATATTTTCTTCCATTTTGTGAGAAGAATATACAGTGTTGCATTATATGGGCATCCCCCTACAAGGATGAACCTCTCTATTCAACAGAGTACAAATAGTTTACATAGAATTTTTTAGCAGATTAGTTGAAAGCATGGTAGTTGTGTGCTTGTGTTAACCAGAAGTAGTCATGGTCAGTGTAGGTATCTATTTGGCTTTCAAAAAGCTGGGATTTTCATCCTTTGGAAATATGTTCATTGTCTTTTTCATGCATTTATAACCATCTGATATTACAATGGCATTTTGCCAGCTCATGATACAATATGCCCATGCTACAAAATTAAAACTCCTTAGTTTTTAAAGAATAAATTATATAACTAAATATTAAAATTATGTTTTATTCCCAGTTCCCATTGTGACTCTTAACTGCATTCAGCTACACATGAGGAAAAAGAAAACCAGTCTGCCTAGTATACTATAGAAATTAATATTAGAACAAAAAAAAAAATCCAAAATCTGTAAAGTGAGAGAAAACCAGACAACACCTCTCCAAAACACACTAAAGAATGAAGTCCACATCTTAGCACAGCTGATTCTTAAAGGACACCAAGACAGGACACTACCAGGAATTTTACCCTGCTAAATGACAGCAGATTTTGCTCACTTGTAGGTAGCCCTGTATAAAGACATTTGCAAAACCAGCAATAACAGCATGAAATACAACAATTACTCAGAAAAAGAGCAGCAGTTTCTATTCCATACTCTCTTCAGCATTATCCTGGTGAGCACGTTTTATTTTTTTTTTAAGTAACTGTATGATTCATTCTAACACTTCTCTGCATACTCTATGCTCTTTAGAAAAGGCAGTTTTGACTGTCTGGTAGAAAAAAAGTCCTGTAAGTGGCCAAGAGCACAGACCACTGCTTCCATGCACCTGACACAATGGGGTACTTCAGGTGAAATGCATTGGACAGATTAGTTTAATCATATCCTAAAGCACACAAGGCAGTAATGACAGAGAAGATTTTTGTTTTTTCTAAGAAAGTTTGAGAGTAAGGCCAAGCCCTTTATAAAATAGGATTTTAAGCCCCTACCAAAAAATACAGCTGTTGGTGAACAAGAAAACAACAATGAAGAAATTCCCATGGGCTGTTTTATTGATATCAGATTTGGTTTAGCAGTTAATCTCCCTGAAAGGTTATTAGAACAGTGCTAATGACTACACCAGCTCTCAATACATATTAACTGCTGGGATAACTGTACAAATTCACTTGAAAAATGTGAACATTTAACTTGCTATTCTCTGCATCTAAAGAAGTATTAATTATACCTCCAGGTATTTGAAGCAAATCACCATTTAAACTCGGGTACAGCTTCAGGTTCTTGTTGGTGATTAATTTTTTTTCAGTGATTAAATTTTCATGATATAAGACCCTCATTTTGTAGATGAATGAAAGATGAATCATAGCATTCACTGCAATCAACAGAAAATATGTCACTGTAATTGATCTGATATGAAAAAAAGAGGGGCAATATTCTGACTACATTTGCAATTACATCACTGGATCCTGAAATACTGTTCCTTCCCTGTCCTTGTAAAGTCCCTATCAGAGAGTCCTGACAGCAGCTAGCACTATTTCCTAGTTTAGTTACTTTATCAGTGTTTTCAAGCATCAATAGATTAAGATATAAACACAATTACACAATTCTGCTGACTCTTAAAAAAATGTTCTGTAAATCAGAAAGAAAAATCAGGAGTGTGCGACCTCCCTGTATTCAAAATTTATAAGTAAAATGAAAAAAATAGTAAAATTTATTAGAGTGATAAAGAGGGATATGCATAGATTGTTAAGCAGATTAGCTAGAAATCTAGAAAGTCAGCCTGCAGTTAAATATGTGTAAGCATTAAAATCAATGAACCATTCAATTCAGTTATCAAATCAATGAACCATATCAATTCAGTTAATTACTCAGTTACCTAGATACTCTTACTAACTTCAGTACTTCTCCAATCAGAGAACTCAAAGATTACTCCCCCTGCTTAATGGTGTGAGGGTTACACTTCTTGTCTGGTTAACACACCAGCAGAAAAGATAAAATAAGATTTGTATTTCTTAATTCTGAGTCTTGAACTTGAGGTGTTAAGGACAACTCCATGGACTCAGTGTGTTTTGATACCCTAAATATCATAACATAGTCTAAATGGCAACAGTTCAGTCCTAAATTGCTACTGAAAGCAGTGACAGTATAAAATTCTTTAATGACTGGACAGTAGTTGAGATGCTGTGTGGCCATTTAGCTCACTTATTATCCACAAAAAAATTGATGTTAATTTCACAACTGAAAAATTTCCTTAAGTGACCTGGCCAGCCGAGGGTATTGTATTTTAAATAATTCCCAACAAACGATTTGTAAAGTTACTAATAGATCCAGGAAAAATATGGCTTAATGTTTCCCCTTCACTGAAGAAACAGGTTAAAAAAAAAAAGCAAATAAACACTTTCAGAACCGAAAGGATCCTCAACTTGAGTTGCCAGGTTACTTCGTTTTGAAGGAACTTGAAAGTCTGTACAAAATCCAGTAAATATTTCCTGAAACATAAGTAGCTGTTGCTTGATTTGATGGAGTATCCAAACCTGATCTTAAGAGGGAACATTCAGGCATTAATTGATAGTGTGACTTCCTATAATGAATTCCTATAATGCTGAATTCAGGGTAACAATGCAGGTGACAATTGTTGCTTTACTAGGTAAAGTAACTTTGCAATTCATAGGACAGGAGGTGATTGTGATTCATTTGTCATTTTGAAAAATAATTGATTCCACATAATCCCATTTCTAACAACAGAACAATTGGAGGAGGATTACTCACCTTTCAGAACAAATAGCAGAGTGTGCTCCAACACACTGAAGAGGTTACACTGTGAATAACAGCAAGAACAGAGGGCTTGAAATTCTTTTCTCTGAACTGTTTCAGACAAAAAATATTAAAAAATCAGGGCTCCATTTTCCAGAGCATCAAGAGTGGTGCCAGTTACTTTATTTATCCATTAGCTGGGAAGTTTAAGAGCTCGTTTTGAGAGGAAGGGTGGTACAGGACTTGGTACTTATTTCCAGAGAAACAGAATCAAAATCTTCCATTTTATAATATTGTTCTAAATGATAATTTAGAGGACTCAATTTTGGGTAAGTTTCCCAATCCCCAGTTTTGGTGGTTTTCCATTTCTTGATATAAGAACAAGAAATAAAATCATTCCAACTGCACTTCCCAGGCAAAGATATCCAAGAGATTAAAAACCCAAGTAAAGTTTAATCTTCCAGCAAGACAAGTCAAATAAGCAACCAGACAGCTGTCACGTTGTGTTAGAATATCACTAGTGAGGAAAAAATCCAAATTTATGATGCAGGGCTAAAGTATTCATACAATATTCCATCATGAATACCTGGAGCCATTCATGCTTTATTTCTGTCCACCATACTTAAAATAATACATGGATTGAAAAAAAAAAAAATCTATCAGTGATAGGCTATACAAAAAAATGGTGATGGTGGATTGCCTTATAAGCTTCTGTTCCATTTTCTCATGCAGTCTGAATTGCAGTGAAAAATTTATCTTGGTAATTATGAGTTAATGCATGTTTTGCTTCTGACAACTTCACTACAGCAGATAACTCTGTAGCACGTGCTAGCATATCATTTCAAAGCCTCATTACAGTAATTCTTGTAACTTGCTTTTCTAACAGAATGCTTCCAATTTGTTAGTTCAGCCCACCTTTTTCTCTTCAACTAACAAAGGGAAATAACTTAAAAAAAAGGCATCATGCTGTTTGATATCCATCATATGAAATATTCCTGCCTCATTTGTACAGCCAAAGAGTAACTAAAAACGTAGGTTAGACTCAAAGGATCAAATCCAATTTCTGCATTTTCAAAGGATGAACAGCTCTTGGTCTTCAGGTTTTGCTTTTTGCATTACATGCAGAACAGGAAGCTTTGACACCAGACACTTACTCATAATATTCAAACCCTAAAGTACTCATATATATATGGAAAAAGTTTCTTGTGCATCAGCCAGCCCTAATTTAAGTGCCAAAAGCTTTTACTACAAATTTTATGTTTCAGATTAAAAAAATGTATCATTCTGGGGCGATGGCATATTCTATACCTGAACTGTGGTTATTCCATAAACCTGAGCTGCTTCAGGACTGTATTATCAGGGATTACAGAGGTGGATGTGGATAAAATGCTGGTAAAATAGTCAGTGAAGCTGAGTTGCCTCCTCTGGCTGCCAGGAAAGCAGGAAAATGCTAAGTGAATGTTTCCAGTAGATAGAAGTCCACATGTTACCAGCATTTCCAAATGTGTAGGGTTATTATGTAAATCAGTCTTTTTCTGGCAACTCTAAACAGCTATTATAGCTAAAACCACAATTTTCATCATGTCTATCCAAGAGCAGGAAAGCTGAAGGTTAAAAGCTTCACCTTCACTAAGGTAATTAGTCCTTATTTTTTTAACACACTGCATTTATGAAATTACACTTCCTGAGTGTAAAACAAACCAAAAACTTTACTCATTATACTCTACCATAAAATAGGCTTGGAAGTAAATAAAGAAGTAATGCTCATTATTTTCCAGGTCAATAAAAGTTAAGAGAATATCAAATGCTTATTTATGGAATAAAATAAAATTTTAAAAATAGTAATTTTTTTATACGGCAAATATACAGAATTTGGAAACTGTGCTACAAAATGTTGTGAAAGCCATTTGGCTTTAGAAAATGAACAGATCTGTTGATAGAAGTAAAAATCTACCTTGTATTTATGTAGAGACTTCTCTGTGGGAATGCTGCTGTTTGCAGAATGCTGGGGAGACACCTGGGGAAGAGCCCACCCTCAGGCTCCCCTGTTCTCTAAGTGCTACCTGAGACAAGACACAGCTGGACCAGTTTTTGCATTCATACAAAACCTGCTGCCACCTAAACCAGATGTGTGGGTACATGGTTATTAAAGAGTATAAGGTACATAGAGACAGCCATTGGGTAAATTTCCTCCCCTTTCTATCTAGACCTTGAAATGTTTCATTGTCAGCCTGTTGAGACTCCCTGAATGCAATTAACAGTCTATCAGATTTTAGAGTTTACATGAAGAAATGTTCTGATAACATATAGTTTATGGCTTTCCAACAGGAGAGGAGAACCAAAGAGCCTTCTCAGAATGTGGCCTAATTTTTAAAACAAAAAATATTCTCACAGCACGTTCTGCAAGCTTTCATACAGGCACTATCAAATTGTTTTACTATACTACCAGTTTGATGTGTTATCTGTTCATTTGCTGGTGATTTTTCATTGGAAAGTCATTTCAGCAATTTAAACATGATGGGTTTTTTGGATGATATTTTATTTTTCCATAAATTCTGATATGGCATATTATCATCTTGCAACCTTTACCTAGCAACATAAGGGAAAGAAATTAAAGTGAAGTTTCATATTTACCAAAAATCTGTAGCCTGCCTATATGCTAGCCAGAAAAAAGAAAAAAAAAAAAAAAAAAAAGATAGTACACAATGAATTGTAACAGTTATGAAGAATTAAAATCCATTGAACCAGACTGATATGGTCTGGATAAGAAATACATATTTATTTTCATTTAAAGAGGAGATGAATTTAGCAGCCTTTTTTAAGGATCACTCAGTAAGCTAGTTTAGAGATGAGACTTATGTTCTAGCCTTGCTCAATTACCACTGAAGGATATTGCTATCAACTGCTGCTTGATGGCTCCTGTGAGCCAGCCTCATGGCCTCATCCCTGATGCTGATGAGCAGTAAATGCTGCACACATCACAGGGCTGTCATTTCAAGTGCAATCATCCAGCTCACTCATTCCAGCAGCAAACTGGAAACCAGGAAAGCTCAGATACTGACTTTTGTGTGATCTTGGGACTACTGAACACTGTGAGCTATGATATTGTTCCTCTGGGCTGAGGTTTAATTGCATAAAAAAGGGAGCTGTGGGAGGCTAAAGAAGTGGCCACAGGACACGTGTCACCTTCTGCAGGCATCATAGCTCCCATTTTGACATCCTGAGTCTCAGAAAGCTTTAAGGGAAGATTCCTGTTCTGCTTTAAATTAGCAGTGACCTGTGAGAACAGGTACCAGTATGAAGTTAACTGGTCAGATTCTAGCACCCATGTTTGAAATTGTTAAGTTATATTTTAGCCCCTTGCTGACTTTCAGAAGAATTTGAATGCCTCAGGAAGAATCATAGAACTGTTTAAAATTCATCTGTGCTTAGATTAAAATAAAATTATCCCTTCCTTAAGTAAAAATTCATTTGCAAGCAGAGCCATGTGTATGCAGTATATATGAAAACTGGGCAAAAATAATGTTAAAAAAAAATCATCTACTACTGCTAAGAATCAACTCCGTATCTGAGCTGCCCAGTGGTGTTAATGATGCTGTATCCTCACCCACCCTTAGTCCTGCCTCTCCACATCCCATCAATATACACATAAAAACACCAACCTAATTCAGGGAGGTGACACTTTTTAAAAACAAAAATTGCTTTTTCTGATTCCCACTGTTAGAAAGTTGAGACTTAAATCAGATCTGACATCAAATTCTAGTTACAACCTATACATTGAATACATGTTCGAATAGCTGAAAATTACTTTTGTGAGGTGTGGAAATAGCAATAAATGAGAGGAGAACTCCAGTTTCATCTGTCTCTGAATGGCAGGTGTTTGTAAGGTCGTCCTTGAGGATATCTTCATCTCTTTTTACAGATGCTGATTTGCATCACAAAACAGTCGTTTATTATCAAATAGAAAACTATCATTTAAAGCTTTACAGGTTACTGAAATTGCAGTTTCTGCCTCATGTTTGACAACCAAACCAGGAGGTTTAGAGATGGCTTCAAATTTAAGCTTTCAATGGTTTGCTTACGTAATCTGCACAGCTCTGTCCCAGAGAGGTGGCATATGGATAAAGCAACGTTCCCCTGGCACATGAACATATCAGAGAATCCTAGAACTGGCTGGGTTGGAAGGGACCTCAGAGCTCATCAAGTCCAACCCTTGATCCACTCCCGCTGCAGTTCCCAGCCCATGGCACTGAGTGCCACATCCAGGCTCTTTTGAAATATCTCCAGGGATGGAGAATCCACCCCTTCCCTGGGCAGCCCATTCCAATGTCTGATCACCCTCTCCAGAAAGAAATTCTTTCTAATGTCCAACCTAAACCTCCCCTGGCACAACTTGAGACCTCTTGTGCCCTCTTGTCTTGCTGAGAGTTGCCTGGGAAAAGAGCCCAACCCCCCCCTGGCTCCAACCTCCTTTCAGGGAGTTGCAGAGAGTGATGAGGTCTCCCCTGAGCCTCCTCTTCTCCAGCCTCAACACCCCCAGCTCCCTCAGCCTCTCCTCATAGGATCTGTGCTGGATCCCTTCACCAGCCCAGTTGCCTCCTTTGGACCTGCTCCAGGACAAGGTATCTCCTCAGGTATCTCAAACCCCTAGTATTCATGTAATGCATTCCTGATATTAACATATTAATTACAACCACGTTAAATATTTCTTTTAATAAAATAGCCATAGGATTTATTCTAAAAGAATTTTCACATGTGATAATGCACATTAAAATGCATCACCTTTTAATGCTTTGGTCCTGGTAGATCAAACTCAGATTAATAACCTTCACTTGAAGAAACAGAAACTGTTTCCAATGGTTTGTACCTTACCTCAAGGACTGAGCTTTAAAATACATAAGACTGAGAATCATGATTCATGAAGAAATTTCATCCACCTTGCAGGCCAGTGACACCCAAGATGAACTCACCTAACCAGCAGCACAGTGCAAACTTACACTCCATGCTTTATGAAGAAATATGATTCCACCTGTTGCAATTCCATCCAACCCTAAAAAGTGCAGTCTTCTTTTATGCAGGAAAAAAAAATGAACATTCCTGACTGTTTGTTTTGCTATAGATGTTAGAAATGAAGGAGTGCAAAATGACCAGACTCACTTGTGTTCCATTACCAGTTCAGGGCAATTGGTCCCAGTGTAGACAAATGTCTGAACAGTCAGCTAATGCAAACACTTACAACTCTGGATGCCAAAGATGTGCCCCAAACATAGCATAGCTAGAGAGGTGACTATGCTTACAAAGCCCTACCCCACTGAATTGCAGAAGGAGATACATAAACAGCCATTTAGATGGTAGATGGTGAAGACTCAGTCTGCAGCACTCCGGGTAAGGCAGGAGTTGGGAGTGGGATTTACCTGTTCATTCTTGCCCCGACACTTAGACACCTGCATTTTGGAATTCTGAAAATTCTGCTTGTTGTACTGAGAATATGCTTAAGATTTTTTTTAGTCCAGCTAACCAGGGATAACTAAAGCTGCTTTGACTCACTAACCAATTTCTTCTAGCCACTTAAAATTAATGCTATTTTCATATTCCTTCAAAGGCTCAATAATGTCACTGATAGATCTGGACTAAAACCCAACTATAGCATTAAAAAGTTTCAGTGTGAAAGTATGAAATCAGTCAATATTATTGATAGCAATATGGCAATTAATTTGAGCACCAGATGCCAGTCCAACTTATGCTCTAAAGGAGAACTATTTGCATGACAACGAAGAGCATGTACCTAAAACTGATACCAGGAGAAATTTGAATTAAGCCTTCCTCACACATTGTTGGTATATCATATCATTTTACAGGATATATTACCAGATTTTTCTCTCATAATGCTGAGTCAAACATTGGTAGATACAGTTTACTATTTTCTTATTAACATTTACTCTTTGACTCAAAGTGTTGAATTTTAGTTCACTCATACCTGAAATGAAATTCCAAAGGCAAACAAGCTTGCTGCATAATTTGTTTGCACAGCAACTGGAAGTAGTTTTCTGCTTCTATTACTAAGGTACACTTTAGTTTAATTAGTGTTAAATTGGCTTCTGGATTAACAACATAGTATTGAAAGGCTTCAGGACATTCTGAAAACTCCTCCAAAGGGCTCCCATAACTCACACATGTTCCTGCTGACACCACCTGCTTCTTGGGCAGAGCAGAGCCCAGTTCACCTCTCCCTGTAGCCATTTCCAGCCCTCTGATATTTAGTGGGTTTCTGTGACCATCAGGGTCTGTTGGCATTTTCCACTTTCTTCATTGTTCACCAGCTGTCCTTGGCATTTTAAATTTCCAGTAATGTCAACTGCTTTCCCATACTCAACACAGACAGCAAATTAAACAGGATTACATTTTTAATTGCACTTGGCATTTTTTAATATTTATGGGTAGCCCTAAATATGAATGGCAAGGGGAAAAAATGTCAGCTGTTAATCTATGGATACTCCATGTCTTGCTGTCAGAGGAAGCCCTGAACACTGCCATTCTGTGTTAGGTATTCAAAATATAATTATTGAGCTTTGTAGGCAGGAAATAATAAACAGTGGGAATTCTCCTCCCTCCCATATGACTGTGGAGATAGCATTATGGACTCTGTTCATTTTGGTGCATAAGCCTGGTGTGTCATATGTCACACCAGATTTCCACAGGAGATTGCTGTCTTACAGAGCTGTCACACTCCCTGCTTCTGTGTCCAGACCACTTGAGGTACAGACTCAAAGGCAAAAGCTTCCAGGCTTGGTTTCTTGTAAGAACTCCAAGAACAGTCAGTGTTTCTCTCTAAACTCATAAACACGTGAAACAAGTTCCTTCAAACATGAGCCAAGAGGTACCACATCAGGTCACACAATGCCAGCCTCTGAGCCATTTCAGTCATCTATTCTCAAATATATATACTCCACATATATAAAAATATAGTAATGTACAAAAACTGACTGCAGAACTGCTGTCATAACTTCTTAAATAATGCATTTATATAGGGCCTATCAAAAAACCAAACCAAATTACTTTTTTTCTCTCATAGAGATTTTTTTTTTTTTTTTTTTTTTTTAATTTTTTTTATTAAATGGGGGTTTAAAAGCAAAAGTTCCTGTGGAATTTTTGTGGAGTTACATTTTTACACATGATTCCTGCTTTCCTTTGTTACTTTAAGACAATGACCATTAGAAAACAAGACTTATCCAAACAATTTTTTTTGTCCCTGTCCATGTGTATTATTCTCAATCACAAGGACAAAGAGATTATGCTCCCAAGATTTATATAATATTTTTTTAAGATTTTTTAAAAAACTTATTTATAGCTTTATGGCATGAACAATTCCAATTAAATAACTCCAATTTTACTTGCTTTAATGTTTATTCCTATTCATTTCACCTATTTATTGGCTTTTGTAGACTTTCAAAGTTAAATACATTTAGACAATAACTTGTGAATGGAGAAGTGAACTAGATAATTTTATCTAACAGTGCAAAGGAAGCATTGAAAATGTTACATATGCAGGTCTGCAGTATATGCAGTATTATAAATTCTTCAGCTAGAAAACACAGGCAGAAGTTACTATAAATGCAGAAGTCCATACAGTTTAGTTTTATCTTACAGTTCTTATATGTAATTTCTTCCCAAGTCTTGTTATAGTATTACTCTGTGCTGTGTCTTTATGTCAAACAACTGTGTCTTATATTAGGGTTCTAAGTGAAGCAAATGATGGACAATTTCTTTTAAAAGCAGCTTAGATGCTAAGAGCTATTAGCAGAAGAAAGAGCCAAAATCTGGAACAGTGGCATTAACTATTGAGAGGAAAGAAAAAAAATAAGACATCCTAAATCAACTGCCTGTAAATTTTAGAATAACTTCAGATCATAACTGTGGCAAAACATCAGCTTTCTGCTTTTAGTTGGTATAAACTTCTCTGCCAAAATTCAGAAGAGGAATAGCTGTGAACTTCTGCTATACTGTATATTAAAAAGTCTGCAAAATCTGCAAATAGGGTGTTGGGAAGCATGCTTTTACCCATGGGAGTATTTCAAACACCTAGTTTAAAAAAAGAAATTTATCATAGACCCATTTTCTTGTCATTACCCTTTATACTCAGGAAAAATAAACTACGGGATTCTTTAATCTAAAGATTAAGTGTTTTCAGAGCTGACATAAAATTTTATGTTGCACATGGGAAATCTGCTATTTCAGACATTCACAGCTAGTTAATCTTTTAATACATGCCTTTCATTACCTTTTTTATCATGCCAATCAGAGTCTGCATCCAGAATTTTAAATTCTGTTGGTAACTAACAGAAAATTCTGCTATGTTCTTCTGATTTATTTTTAAGTACAAAAAACAGTTCAATTGGAATAGGTTTCATTTGGAATTCACTTTGGCCCAGACAGATTTTATCTTTTTACTCACTGTTGTTTCTTCACTTCTGTGTTCTCCTCTGCAATGACTGTTTAGCCTGATCACTCACTCTATGAAAGTTACCAAGTAGATACCCTTGTAGGCTCCCTGTCACTTAGAAAAGAGTCCAGCTTCTCAGCTATTCAGTAAGAATATGCTGGCAAAGTATTTCATCATTTTGCAGGCTTGAAAACTGAAGAAAAATCTTAAATACATCATCCAGGTCACAAAGAGAGACTTAAGTAAAAAGTTTAAATGTGAGCCTCCCCTGAAATCTCATTGACTGACTAGATTTCATAATGTCAAACATTTCATTTATTAGGTCCTAAATTGGTTCCATCTTTAAAGCAAGAAGAGAAATAATGTACACTGAGTACTACTGTGGTTTGCCCACTGATTCATCAACTCTTCGATAATCCAGAGACTGGGGATTCTCATTTATCAGACTATTTTTAATTATTTCATCTTCTTTATGATCCCAATCTGGCGTCCACCGAATTCAAAAGAAAGAGATCAATGACTCAAGGAGCATTCAGTCAGCTGCAGAACTGAGATAAGGTTCATTTCAAAGTATAGGCAAGTGGCAGAGTCTGGGAGTGAGGCAGCAAAACTAAGCCTTGGCACCACTGAAGGAGGAGGTGTCAAGATGGAGAGTCTGAATGGGCTCCTGAGTCTCAAGCCCTTCTAACAGATTATCAAAATCCATGTGTTCTCTCCCCCCTCTCGAGCTGCCATCTCTGTATCAGGTTGTTCACATACCCTGCCTGTGAAAAGTGAAAAGCAACATCAGGCTACACTATGCTCACAGCCTTTCCCTTGTTAAAATATTTTGCACAATTAAATATTTCTTATTGTAGGTTTCCATGACGTATTCTTTGCCTACTATAAAAGAGTAAATTTACAGGAACTTACAAGGTTATTACATATCCTTTTCATAGAAATCTTATGGCAGTTATCACTGTTAACACATAGTGACACTGTGATATTAATACCCATAAAACCAAAATATTAGCTTGAGTCATTTTGTTCATGCAGTGCCAGCCAACAGGACTGACACACTAATGCTGTGAATGCAGTGTACAATGAGATCAATATCTTATCTATTTAAATAAAAAAAGTACAGACTTTACATATAAAGCAAAATCACAACTCTATACTCTTCTGTCCCAGAGTGCTAAACAAAAAGAACATTTCCTATGCTTATTCGTAGCAATTAATAGGCAATTCTTCCACTTAGATAATTGGGTGTTTTGTTTTGTTTTTTTTTTTACTTGCATGGAAACAAACTAGTTTTTCCAATCTTGAAAATTCATGTCAAAAAGGAGAAGTTAGTGACAGAATAACAAAAGGTTAGCAATCACAGTCCAACTCTGTACCTGAAAACACAGAGAATACCTGTGTTCTATTCTACAAACCCAGTTATATAAACATCTTATATTTTTGAGCAAATTATTGGAATTTCTGAGTGTATCAGTTCAACTTTGTGACATTTCAAGTTTCAACAGATATGGAAAGTATATCCAGTGAGGATAACTAATATCAAGAATAGCTTTCTTAATACATAATGGATTTCTGCAAATCATTATGGATTTTAAAAAGGATTTTGATAGCTAAAGCTAAATTAGATTGAAAAAGAATAGGTATCAGATCTACAGATAGCACTGGAATCTATAATCTTAAGGCCTATGAATTTTGTTGAAATATCACAATAATTCTCAATCAGCATGTATTTGATAGAACTTCTCCATCATTAGAAATCTCTGAGGTCTAATTTGGAGCTGTAAGCACTGAAACAGACACATCCAAACTCTACAACACTGAAGTACAAAACTTCTTTTTCAGTAAAGAGTCTTGTACATTTTCATTGCTTTTAGCATGGTTCAAATCCATCTGAACCATAACGTTGCTTTTTACTGGTTTATAATGCTTCTTAAAGAAGCCTGAAAATAACTATTAACATTTGAAGAAATGTAAAGCTTTATTAATATGCATTTAAAATGTAAGCTTCAATTCACATCTGTTTCACACTTACCTAAGTGATTTTAGTGGATCTGCCTAGGTTTGCATTGTGTAATTAAATCTAGATGTCAACTGGTGGCAAATTAACAGTCCTTTAAGCAAAAAAAAAAAGTGTTTTCATTTGTCTAACAGGGAGAGTATGGAAAACTATTCATTCTAGGTGGTCTTGAATTTGATGGTTGTTCTTGCATCAAAGGAGAGACTTGCTCTAAAAACAGGGTACGAAACTACATCCTCACTGAGGCCAGTGAAGTTCAAATTTTATGTAAAATTCAAAATTCTAAATTTACTTTTAACAAGTGCCTAGGAAGCATGAAATTGATAAATGTTCAACCAGCTACAACTGTACCTTGACCACTTCTGGTATACAAGTAAAGAGAAAAATATTTTAAAAAGGCAACGATTCCATGAAGAAATAATTTTTATGTTCATTCTGATTTCAACCAAATTAAAAACAGGTTTGTTATACTAATTTTATTCTGCAGCCTACATAACATCAATACCAGTTAAAAGGAACTGCTGCTTTTCATTGACCATTTTGTACAACAGAACTGGTTTAAACCTTTACCAGTTCTTTTTGCCAGTTGTGCATGGCAAAATATTACTGGTGCATAAGAGCCTTTCTGAATATCTTTAAAATTATTTCTTGTTGTTAACTAGTACATTTCATCTCCTAGCAATTGAGTTAACAGTTATGTAAGTAACTTAAAATACTGTTCCATAAGCCCATTTCTGGGAGTAGGGGAAACATATTTGTATTCTGAGGTGCCACCAAGAAACTATTGGTCCTTTCTCTCCTGGTGACATTCCTGCAAAGGCTGTAACTGGCACAATTACTTCCTGGCATGTTTGCATTGCCAGAAATAATTTGACATGATTGCTTCCCTTTTGCTCTTTTGTTGGAACTATGACAATAATGCTACTACTGGGAGTGCAAATGAGGCAGCAGGGACAAAAAGCATTACTTAAGAACCTCACTAAAAAACTCCTCATGTTTCTCTACATAAAGTCCTGTCTGATTTAAAAGTGAATCAGACTAGAAAACATACAGCATTACTGAGTGCACTTGAAAGAGAAATGACTTGGGAACAAGCATCCCTTGCTGGGACACAGGAATATTTGTTTAGGCAAATGGCCTAAAAAATGGGAAACTTAAATTGGAAAATTTAAAAGTCTTGCTTATATTATTGATATAGTTGATATTGATATATTGATTAGATTCTCTTAAAGTTAGCAATACAGAAAACTGAAACAGAAACTTCATGAGTCTCTTGTTTTAGCACTCCTGTCACGTTAGATAATTCCAAAAGAGAAACCTTGTAAAGCTGAAGGACAAAAAAGGGTATATTCTACAAACACAACTTAAATCTTATTGTCAGGATATCACATTACAAGTTTTGCAAACAAGAAATGAAGCATCAGTAAACTCTAATCTAGGTAAAAGTCTTGGGGTGAATGTAGAATTTTAGGGAGGCTAATTTGATAAACCGAGGTGGTTTAGTTGATTTGTTTTTTTTAAAGCTACAGGAGTCAGGGATTTCCATGATTTCTATTTAGATAAATGGTATCTCTGCACTATAGTCACTGAGGTTTTGCTTTACTATAAAACCACAAAAAAATCATGCCAACCAGTTATGAGATGGGACATAACATGGTCAGGAAACAGAAGGGCAACAAAAAAACACTGCAAGAGAGAATCAGACAAGATCTGAATGACAAAACACCCATTACAGTATTTTCCCCTCCAGATCAACAATAGAGCATTATTTACACATTAAATGACAAAACAGGGTTATGACCTTGCCAAGATGTACCTGGAAAAAAAATTTATAGTAACAGCCTAAGACATGGTTCAGGAAGGAGACCCTGCCAGGAAGTTCCAGGGGTGCAGCTCTACTAAACAGAGGTAGTGAGGCACCATGAAATAGGAACCAGGGAGAATCCCAGCAGAAAATGTAACAGATCAAAGGTTGGATTACTCTGACTGCCAATACACCAAATACATGCCTGCTCTCATGGGGAGTGACAGGAACAGACTAGTGTTGTATTCATACATGTCTTTTCCCTTGTTTATTATTAAAGTTGCTTAGTGATAACAGTTAATTTCAGTCTTCTGCTTAAGAAATGGTGATGATTTTTACGTTTTTTACTAAGCCGAATCCAGAAGTTGTGAAAGATGCAAGATTGATTACTCTGAGCTTGCCAGCTGCTGACATGACAAGACTACAGCCAACCCAGAGCACTAATTCCACTGCTTATTACTGGAGATAAACACCCAGAATGCAGCCCCCTGCTCTCTTAGCCATCAGTCAATCATCACAGTCAAAGGCAGTTTGCTCTTTACTAGACTAATAGCCCAGAAATTATAAGCTTGCTTCATGTCTCTCTCCACATCCCATTTTTCCTATGAATGCACACTGTGCAGCTCCACTGCTTTTGTAGCATCATTTCCATTCCCAGGCAGGCAAACAGCAATCCTGGGAGGAACTGTTTCACACTCCTGTTCCATAAGGAAAAGCTCCCCATCACTGCCTTTGCAGACCTTTCTATTCTCATTTTTAGCAGGCTGCACCAGCTCCAGCTGTTAATCAACAGCTGATTAGATGCTTACAGACTATGACACCTTCATAGCAATGACAATGAAATGTAGTGTGTATGGCCAGGATTTAATTAATTTTTTTATTTTTTATTTATATTATATTTACATATATATATAATATATAATATATATATATAATATATATAATATATATAATATATAATATATAAATTTATAATTATAAATTAAAAATATAAATTAAAATATAAATATATTTTAATATATTATTATATATAATATATATTATATATATAATTATATATAATATAATATGTAATATAAAAATAAAATATAAAATATAAATTAAAATAAAATAATAAATATATAAATAATATATATAATATATAATATATATAATATATTTATATATTATTTATTATATATCTATTTATATTTTATTAATTTAATAATTTAATATTTTATTCACATGTGCATGCAGATAGTTTTCTACAGGAACTTTAAACTAATGAAAAAGTCCACAGAATGATACATCTCAGATAAAGGCTGCTGACATGGTAGATGAAAAAAACCTACTAATTTTGTCACATCACAGGCTTTCCAGAAGACCACTGGTAGTTATTGTGCAGTTCATGACCTGAACAAGTTGAAGAAATCTTGCCTGGTTCCCAGTTTCTATTCCAAAATTCATTATTGAGATTGTGATGTGCTTAGAAACGAGCTCAGTAGTGTCTTTAAATCTCAGCTGCATGTAAGCTTTAGCTTTGTTTTAATGGAGTTTGTGGAAGTTTCTTGTAGCTTCAGCAAAAGCAGGAAAAATATCCTTTGAAGAATTGGGAGGTATAAAATGACAAAAGAAAAAAAAAAAAAACCCAAAAAAGAACAAAGAAAAAAAAGAGAAAAAGAAATTGTGTATAGAATCATACTGAGTATGGAAGCATCAATAGAGGCTGTTAAAAGGGAAAATAAAAATTATTCAACTTTTTTTATAGTAATACTTTTATTTGAGTTTCAGAGCCACACATTTCCCTTCTATTTCAAGATTTATTTTCTTTTTTTTAAGTAAACCAGCTAACTGGGTATCATGCATTATGGACTGGCTGACAAGAAAATTAACCTTTTTTGTGTGCTGCAGTCACATAATCTAGGTCAGTGGCTTGAGATCAAAAGCAAAAACATTATAGGTGCTACAAGGCTTCCATATCACTCCACTGAATAAAACTGAAGGTACCTTACAGTCTGATTTTGTTGCTCAGGAATTACATGTACCAATTACCTTTCCAACCATAAAAAGCAAGAGAACTGTGGCCCTAAAATCAGAATCTCAGTCCCCTACCACAAGCAGTGTTGGAAAGAACAATGTGGAGCTTTGGCAGATGGCAGCAGTCACTAGCAATGAAGAACCCAGCTTTCTAGAAACATCCAGAGATTCTGCATCTGGATCCATCTAGAACACAGACCCTCGAATACACTACACATCAGACTGGTATGAGCTTTTCCAGAACTGTTCCTATCCTTCTAAGCTGGGTTAAAGTCATATCAAATAGTCAAAACTGGCAAATACAACTTGATTCTGATGTCCTTGAAAATTACTATTTTGAAATAACTTCTTTTTCCTTAACAGATAAGAACACCTACAGATGATACATACCACATTTATTAATTTCTGTTGCTCCTCTACAATTCACTTATACACTCTACTGATCAGGGTGAACTTTAACTCTTGTCATAGCAGAGGAAGGAGATACAGCAGCTAAAAGTCTAACATTTTGAAGGGAAGACATTAAAATCAATTTTTCTTTTATTTCAGAATCTATTGCACTGAGTCTACTGAATTTACTATTAAATTCTAGCTTCTCAGTTGAACTGCAGAAGGGTCCAACAGGCTCCTCTAAAGGAATTACTACAGGTGAGCTTTTGGCTAAAATGAACTTAAGGACATTTGTTGCTGGTTGAACATATCCCTGTTTCAACCATAATTAATACAGCACTGATGAATCCTGTATGCAAATCGTCTTGAAATAACAGGACACAGAGGAACTCAGGATAATAGGGGCACAGAAGCTTAAAGAGCTGAGAAAGAAATAAAACCAGATTTCAATACTATGCTATTAGCATGGACTAATCATGCAGACTAGGCAGAAACATTCCTTGCCTAAATCATTTTACAGTAACACAAAATATGATTGCAGTTTCAGGTGCAGAAACCTTTGTATCATTGATTTTAAAACTGCCTATGCAAAATGCACTGGAAAGAACTGGGTTATAGTACAGTGGGTAATCAAGTATAATTAGTCCCAGGGATAAGTAATTACATTCCTACCCAAGCTCTCCCCTTCTCTTCACCTCCCACTTTTCCAGTTGTGCAGCAGCATCACACTAGTAGCAAGGCTCACTCAAATCATGTTGTAAAACTGCCTTGATCTGTCTCCCTGGATAAATTTAAAAGCAACTGAAGAAATTTGCTTGTTCATTTTGCCAGGGGATGAGGGTTAACCTCTTCCAAACAGGAATTAATCTTTGCAACACAATTGCTCAGAAATAATAACACAAAGATTAAGTGGGTAGTTATATATTTGTAGGTATCACAAGAATACTTCATTCTTTTTCCTTTACTCTGCAATAGTAAGTTATAACACACAATAGAGCAGCCTGTCACAACCTGTGCTAAAATGTCATTTTCCTACCTTGTTTAACATGATTTTATGTGTTCTTTAAGTTTCTATGTATTATCTATTTAAAAACTTATTTTGAAGCTGAACTGTGCTTTCCAATATTCTAAGGTAATAATTTACCTTAATAATTACCTTAAGCAAAACAAAAAAGCAAGCCTGCTGTTACTGGGTGAATGTCAACAGGCAGTAATTTGAATTCTCACCTCTACCTTAAGTACTTGCATATGGTTTAGAAATATATACACACACATTTCTTGAGCCTGTCCAATTTTAAAACACTATTCAGACTAAAGTGCATTTTATTTACCACTTTGTTTTCTTTTATGAAAGGGTTTTACTGCGAAAATTAAGTTCTCCCTTATCTTGTAAAATAATCCACAAGCAGGTGCAATAATTAAATGAACATACAAACAAAAAAAATTAGTAGTAATTGAGAACTGCATAAATATATTATGAAACAAAAAAAACCTGACATATAGAAATTTTTTTCCCTATTAAGCAGCAAATCTGGTAAATTACAGCATTCTATTTAAATGTTGTGGGTCAAAGTTGCCACTTCATGACAAACAATTCTGCTCCAAGTTCAGAAAGTAAAGCTCATGGTAAATGGAGAAAAAGTTTGTTACAAATACGACGAAGCTGCAGCTCTGTATTAATCCAGAAGCAGCTTTTCAAACTCCCCATTCCCCACTCCAGCTGGAATTTAATTTTAAAACTTAGAGATTAACTTGAAGTTAGCAAAACATTTAAACTATATAAGGTTTGGTAGAAGTTTAATTAATTCAAGTAAATGAAAAACATCCTCCTAAATAAATACCAAAGATTCAGCCTGCAGACACCATCTACTACAAACCTTGGTTATGGTGTTTATCAGATGATCTTTGTTATAACTTAGTAACTAGTTCTACAACACCTTTCATATGTAAATGATATTTTAATAATGAACTGTTTTCTGATTGAACATTTTCCTTTAAATGGCAAATATTTGCATCAATTATCTCCTCCAGATTGACTTAGACAGTGATCCATGACCTTCCCTTGGGGGTTTAACAATTACATAACTCCGTTTACATTTACCATCACATACAACACCTGGATGTCAAGTTATTGGAAGTGTTTCCATCCTTATAAATAATTCAGCCTCCTAATGTTGCTAATTAGGATATGTACATAATTTATTGCTCCCTCGAGATGACAGAAATCTCTCTCCTACAGAATGCATAACATTAGTTTTCATAATGAGAATTTTGAGGAAAATTATTTCAAGATAGGAAGGAGACTGAAGTCCTTCTCTCACTGATTACAATACACTGCCATAAATATAGCAAAAAATTTCAATAGGTGTGCAATGTCTCATTTAGAACAGTAGATTTGTTTAATGACAAAGCTGCAGATAAGCATAAAACAGGATTTTCAAATAATTCAGCTCAGTGATGTCAAATTAGTCAGGTGCTTATTTGCATCCTTGGCTGCTTAACGACCTCACTAGAATCACAGAATCCTAGAACTGGCTGGGTTGGAAGGGACCTCAGAGATCATCAAGTCCAACCCTTGATCCACTCCCACTGCAGTTCCCAGCCCATGGCACTGAGTGCCACATCCAGGCTCTTTTGAAATATCTCCAGGGATGGAGAATCCACACTTCCCTGGGCAGCCCATTCCATTTATAAATAAACTTTTGAACTTTCAAGTGGATTTGTTTTCAATGATTTTTCTGACATGTGACTTCCTTGGACATTCTGGATTCCATTTGCATTTAATCGACTAAAAACTTTTTGGGTAATGATTCCCTTCAGTTCTTTTCTAGTCATCAAAAAAGTCTGGTGCACGTTACCTCCCAGGTCTGAAGAGGTACTCAAAAGATCTGGATGAATAATTTTAGCAGAGTCACCACATGAGTTGAAAATTTCTAAAGAATGTAGTAGGCTGCAGTAACTTGGAGAGGGCTCCACACAGTAAGTGTCTGCAAGAAATTGAGCAGCCTAAGATTTTCATTAAGTAACAATTTGAGACCCATTTAGTTTTCAATATACAACTGGAGAAATGTGAAAGGTCTGATTCTTGATTGATAATTATTTTGGACTTATTCAAAGTTTTGTTGCTTTTATATACAATTCCATAGAAGCCAAGCAGACATTTCCAGGAAGCTAAAATTACTATCTACTACATCTTTAGTAGAAAAGATTTACTGCAATCAAAAAGGTCTGCAAATGTTTCATGCCAGCATTTCCTTACAGAACAGGAATAACTGAAAGTTTGAAATTTCATTAATAAAAAAAAAAATGAAGCTTTTAAAAATAGTGATTTTTTTCAGCAAATTAATGTCACCTCCTATGAACCCTGACAAGTTCTTTGAATATTTGCTTTCTTTTGGAAAATGTCACTGGTATTGAATTTATGCTGCAGCTAAGTGGTAATAATTTCTTCTTCAAACTCTTCTCATTTTCTCAGTCTTAAGAGAGCAGTCTGCTTTTTTTTCCTTTATTTGCTGGGAATGCCATGAAGTTAATGTCTTTTTGGGATTGGGGAGGAAAGAGAAAAGTGAAGATGAGACAAAGATAGTCCCTGATAACTTTTAAAGCATAAGATCTGCACCATTGTAAGAGTTGCTGACAAATACATGGCTGTTTAAATAGCATGAATGTCACAATATACACAGATCTGAACTTCTAAAACACAGATGGTATTCAGCATAATTACCCTGCTTTTACATATCCTTTATTTTCATGAAGGTTGGTGGGGAGATTCATTTAATTTTTTCAGCACTAAAATACACAGAGTATAGAAGATACTATCTACAGGGCACACAAAATGCTCTTCCAAGCTCCAAATTCACTAGAAAATAGTGCTCTTGCCACCCTAAGACACTCTTGCCAGACCCCCTGTATTTAAACCATTCTTGTTTTTCCCTCCTGGGAGAACAGTTTCAGAAGCCAAAAGGTACTGTGTTTTTCCAATGTGAAATCTATACATCTGCTTCTGGCAGGTGGATGATCACATTTTTTCCAGTTATATGCTACTAATATCTACAACAGGACATTTCAAATACTAAGGAAGCTTTTCATGTCACAATTAGAACTACAGAGAAAAAATAAGATCTATAGAAGGGTTAGTTTCATTTTTTACAACATCATTACAGTGTATTTGCCCTATGCTACACCAAAAATGGAAGTAAAGTCACCTATGGTCCAAGCAAAATTGTATCATAATGTTCAAAATCAAATTGATGTGGTGTTAACTTATGGCTCATAAATCTGAAGACCATGAAATAAGCCCTAATGAAATTTTGAAGGCAGTCTTAAATATAAAATATGTCAAGAAGAAATTTTTATAAGCAATAAGAGAGGTCAAGACAATTTCTCTAGACTTCTATAGAAATAGGGATTCAGTTTATCAATATTGCACTTTATGCATCCTTTTGTATGTGAAGAGATCACAACTTGGTTATGATGTGCATCTTAAAAATCCTTCACTTAAGGTTATCATCTACCAAAAGACTATATATTTGCACACCTTTTACCACCCATTCACTGGCATTTCCTTTACCAGTGCATAATGCAGTCAACCCCAAACAATTCCTGTTTCAGAGCAGATGCAGGAACTGGCTCAGGCTAAGGGAGCTGCTGTAAATCAAAATTTCAAAAGACAAGATTCTTCCCTTCTGTCATTTGCCCAGCTCTGATCCAAATCATCTCCTAAGAACTTTAATTTGCAATTATGTTTCCAGCTGGTTCAGTGAAAATTATTTTTTACTAAATAATTATTTCAGATAAAGGTAGCTGTCTCCACTCTGATTCAGAGAGACTTTTGAAAGGCATTGATGCATTTGTGAACTCTGACCAAATTCCACGTTGTTATATGGAAGATTTACAGCAACAGCAAATCTAATCAGGTGCTTCACAGAGCAAAACATTGGGTAGATGCCAAACTAACTGATAAATCATATTCTATTTTGTCACTATGATTATCCTTCTATCTGTCCTTACTTCTGTTAAGATATACTTTTTATCCAGATGACAGCATTGAGATACCCAACAGCTTCTCAAATGTTTAAGATATGTGCAGATCATCTCATTTTGCCATATTGTGTTGAATGAACTGAAATTCAGCTGGACACAGCTTTTAACTTAGAGATAATGTCAGATAATTGTGTTGTTCCATGTCTCAGCTGGTACTATTCCATGCACAAGCACAAGAAACATCTTTTTCAAAAAAATACATTTACCATATTGCTCTGGGGACAATAGTCACAGGCACAAACTTTCATCTAGAAGTAGAGATTAGACCAATGGCTAGACATAAATTAAAAAAAATATTTTATGAATGATAATAAATAATAATTTTCACATAATAATAATAATAATTTACCATATTTTAGTAGCATATTTTCATATATTTATTAACATATTTATAAAATATTTCTAGTTGTACTGTAGGTAGGATCAATAAGGAATCTGAAACTTATTTTCAAACTAACCACACACTAAATTTTAGAATAACATCTAAAGCCTGCACAGCTTATTTGCCCAGACAGAACATCATGCTGATTCTGCCATGCTTTTTAGACCCCAATCTCACTGAGGTACCTGGTACTGTCTGCTGGGGCACAAATATAACCCAAAAAGCCCAGATCTTTGGAACAACCAGATAGCACGAGATAGACACCTGACAGACACATAAGACACATTTTGAATATCTTGTTTTACTTCATAAGGGCTTCTCTACTCTGATGATCAAACAGTGAGGTTCATTCAGTGTGCATCTTCCAGTTTAGTTTCCTCTGAAATGAGTCCTGTCCATGCACTCCTAAAAAGACAACACTGTAAAAACCCAACACAAAAAGTAGAGCTGTTTGCAAATTCTTTTTTGAAAGTTCACTCCTGATTCAGACCAAGACATAACCATAAAACAAGCCCTGATGCTAGATTATCTAATATATTCTTCCATTGTACTTCAGGATGAAAAGCACAAAACTAAAATCAGAAGAGAATTTTGCCAGTGTTACTGGAGAATCTTTGTGAGCCTGCAAGTATTAAATTGTTTTTAATCTTTGCACATCATTAACAGAAAGGCACAGGCAAACTGGACTTGAATAACAAAAGAACAAAGAAAATTCTGGAAAGGCTAATTGAGAATTTAATTGAAAAAAATAGCTTGGTAATTTGAGCAATCCACAAAGGATTGAAGCATGTAAACTTAAATTGGAAGGGAATTGCAGGAAGTGCCTTAGGAAGGTACAAGATGGAATGAATCCATCAAGTAATAAAACAAAGTGTATCAGAACAAGAAAAAAATTACTATATCCCTCAGAGGAACTTTTTTCACCTAGAAAGTCTACATCTGTCTTGATCCTAATGATACTGTAGGGATGAGAGTTTGTGTCCAGAGCACAGGCCTCTTTGAAAGGAACAAAGTCAATTGGAATATAAACCTGTACCCTGTCCATTTTGACATTGATTTTTTGCAGCAGCAGAGAGCAAAGGAAGTTTCTGAAAACACCACAAAAGCAGAAGTCAGCAGATCTTACAAAAACAGATAAAATTTCCAAGTAGGACAGCAGTGTCATTGTCCTGTATCATTGATTTTTCTTCCAGCATCTGCATATCCCCAAAGGATATTTCAAGTCATGAAAGAAAAAAGCACGTAAATTAAAAGACAGGAGGAGTTAGGTGTTCAACCTCTACCTTCTAACAGGGAAAGAAACCACAGCCAACTCCTTCAGGCAAAAATATGTAAGAAAAATAGTGGTGATATTTTTAGAAGATATTTAGCCATGTGTCGTCCCCCCCCCGTACTCTGGAGAACAGTACAGCAGCCCCAAATCTGATCACAACTAATCTAATCTAATTCTAATCTAATTCTAATCCAATCAGATTAGAAATCCTCCAGCAACATCAGTGAGGCTGCAGTCTCACCTTTCCAAGCTGAGAGCAGCTCTGAGGTTCCCTTGGTTTGCTGAGCTGGATCAGCCCTCTTGCTGCTAGTTTACCTTCCAGTGCCCAGTGTAGATGTGTGCTGTGCCACCCTTTAGACAACTGAAGGCCCTAATTTTATACAGAGCCAGCAGAATCCATGGAAATAAGCATCTATATTAATCACAATTAATTATGCTGTGTTTATGGCTCTAACAGCTGAGCTGCCACCTGGGGAGCTGTCCTGTCAGCCACTCCAGCATCCATCACAGTCCTGTTGAGCTCTGAGGACAGATGTACCTGCTCACACCTTGTGTGGCAGCAGCTATTTCCAACTGTGATGAACAGCACAGGGACAGCAGATGGAAATTTAGTGTTACATTTACATTTTATTTGCCATGTTGAAGGGTTGGTGGGGCTGTAAGTAATGGGAAAACTAAGTAAGAGCTGGATCAGGAAGTGAAATAAATGAAACCATATTTTATACACCTGTTTCCTCCATATCACATCTTAGTGTTTTGTTTTCAGCCTGTGGTGGAGCATTTGTCATTTCTACTCCATTTTTCTTCTGAAACCATAAACACAGGAGGCAGTTCTACACATTTCTTGCTATAGGAGGTAAACTTTGTGCTTTTTGACCTTTCAGCATGTTCTCAGCTGGGCAGGCAGGCAGCACAGGCAGCACAACTGCAGGGGGGGGCAGCTTCATTGACAGTTTAAGACACATTGTGTTGGTTTTCAATGGCCCAATTTTTGGGCCCAATTTTAAGGAGTAAGAAAAGGCTGTTGATCTGGCATAGCTGTGCTTCCTCGTGTCTTCCACCACTGATGTGAAGGTGAATGCTGGGGGCTGGCCACGATCTAAAGACATACTGAAGCCCTTACACTAGAAATCTGGAAATTGTAGAGATACACAAATGCTCTCTTATGTGGTTATCAAGTTATTCAAACATTTTTTCCTACATTTTATAACATGCTTATGTGGATAGGTGAACACAGAAGTGGTATTTTATAGATATTTGACATTAGTTCAAGCTAAAAATCACTTCATCAAAAGTGATTTCTTGGCCTAAGGACACAGTTCTGGCCAGACAAAGGCATAAAACAGTTTAACTTGTCTGTAAAGACAACAAACCATTTCAAAATCCCACTCTGTAAAATTTAGTTACATTCTGAAAGATTGAAAGATATTAGAAGTTAAGATAAATGACTGTTTAAGAAGGCAAGTTAGTTACATCCAAGCACATTCTAAATAATCATTCTAGAAAAATCAGACACTGCTCTTTTCTCCTTATAGGAGGTGGTTGCCAGTTTTGTTAACAGCACTAATAACTCAAAGGCAATTCTGACACTGTCCATATGCCTCGAACCCAAAAGGGCTGGAAGGGCACAATTCCCCTCATCTGCAGGTCTGTGACCATCATATAATACTGGGAAACAGGCTGATAAAGAAACCTCAGAGATGAAATGAGATACCCAACTTCCCAATTACCAAATTAGGTTACCAAATGAGGGAACACTGAACTTGCCCTCTCCTTCTGGTGCTTCTAAAATATTCCATTTTCCAGTAACTTAGATTCTCCCTGATCCCCGCAGACTTGCTCTCAACATTGCATTCTCCAGAGGGGGGAAAAAAAAAAAAAAAAAAGCAATAAATGTTTGATTTGATTCATTTTATTCTCTAGAAAAGAGATAATCTAAAGGTGGTACAGATGAGACTGAGCTCTAGTTCACCTGAAAAAATCTCTTACTCTTAATTCATGCCCAAGCAATTCTGTTTATCCCTCACTATGGAGTCACTGTGGGTTGTTTCATTGCTGTTTAGTCACATCTCTAAGTTGTGCATCCAAGTATTTCAAAAGGAGACACCCACAAGTGCTCTGTGTGAGGTGGAGGGCTCTTGGGAACATTCAAAAGAGCCTTTAGGGACACCTCATTGGGTGACTCTTAGAAAGCTTGACAATGAAACTGATTTTATCAAAAGGGAAAGTACATAATATTTTAGTATTAGTCCATCCAGAGAAAAGACTTTACCTCAGAAATTCTGAGAACTTGTGTTAAAATTCAAGGGAAAGAAACTCTGAAACTGACAGTTTGCACTAAAAGCATATGATAGCTCTTAAAAGCATGTATTTCCTTAAAAAAAAAAAAAAAAAAAAAAAAGGCATTTGCAGCTCTTGTCATAATGATCTTTTGAAATCTTTATTGATGTTTTTAGAAATGGGGAGTAAAACCCAGACAGGAGCTTCCCACCACAACAACTACAGCTTTCTTGGAATCAATCTGCCTCAACAGCAAGAAAATGTTCACTGCTCTCCCATATACATTTATATTTGTAAAGGAGGCAACTCTGATCAAATAAGATGTGCCAGAGCAAATGTTAATGTCATTTTACCTAATGTTTCATTAAGGAAATTATTTCTCTTTTGGCAACTGGCAATGCCAGAGAGATATGGATGACTAATGATGAAGGTCATTTGCTGAACATTCAGTCTTTCTAAAAGATGTTTGTTTCTTGTCTGCCATAGACAAAATTAAGAATTTTTGTAGGGCAGGCAGAATCTTAAACAATGGATTTTTCATTTTGTAAAGGAGGTTTCTTGAATTTACAATTACTTTTTCTTTTTTGCTTGTCACAAACAGGTTTTTAAAATCTTAAATTTACAATTTGTTGCTTTGTTTTGCTATTTTTTGCCACAAACAAATATTTACAATCTAAAATGTAAGCACAGGTAATGAATTAACATTTAATACTTTGTCAAACATTTCAGTCTTTGATTATATCAGTTGCATCTCAGGTTGTTGGGTTTTTTACTTATTTCTTGCCAAGGAGAGGAGAACGCTTTATGCAGGAAGCATAAACTTAAAAAAAAAAAAAAAAACACAAACACAAAAAAACAAAAAACATTCTAAACACTTTAGCTAAAGGCTGGTCCAAAAGCACAGCTTCAGTCAAAAAAGAAGTACAAAAAAAAAAAAATCTAATTTAGTATAGGTAATCCCAAGGAAGTTAATCATTTACTACGTGGTACACTGCAAATTTTGAAAGAAGATGATGCTCAGTGTCTTCACACTTCAAGACTGAAAAAAATACTTGGTCATTCTAATTAATTATAAGCTTCATTTTCTCTAATGGCATGCTCCTCACAGGTACTTAATAGGAAGGTCTGGCTGCCAATTGCAAAGGATGGAATACACAAGGCATCAGAATATTTGTTCTTCTCTAGACAGAAGAGGCCAAGCCCAGGTCCACACAAGCAGAGAAATCCAGAAAATGCGTGTTACAGGGGACTGGAACATCACTGAGATTTATTCAGACACCTGGTGATTCATATTTCTCAATGTCCATGCACATTGCTTGTTTCCTACACACAGAAACAGTGCTGGCCCTGCACTGCTCTCCTTCCCATCCTAAACAGGGCCACAGTTGGTTTTTCTCTGCCTCATGCAGTGCATAAGAGGAAAAATCAGAGTAAGCATTTCTGATCACAGAGCAAACCTATTACAGAGTTATGATGAAAACATTCCCATTTTGATTTGTTTCAGCAAGATAATAGATTTTTTTCTTTTAAGAAAAAAAGTAAAACAAAGAACCTACAGATTTAGTTGGTCTCAGTTTATGGCTACACATTGTCCTTTCCTCAGGGTGCATTGCATGTCTAAGCTAACCCTCAAGCACAGAAATTATCACAGAACTACATTTTCCATGGCTTGTACTTCAGTGGAACCTCTGAAGTAGCAACATATCATCCCACAGGAAAAATATTATAAAAGATTAATAAGATGCTTCAGAAGGAAGCAGATTTCTAAATAAAGGCTGCTGTGTTTTACCAGTAACTGCTGAGAAGATCACTCATCCTTTATTGTTGTGAAACAGAAAGATAACTTTTGAGCCTCTGTAATGCCTTTCATTTCCCAACAACTAAAAACCACTTACAAATCAAATTTCACAAATAAATGCAAGGGAAAAATTTAAGAAGGCCAGTTACATATTGTCCTGTTCCAGCTCATTCCAGAACTCATACTTTAGAGAGATTATAATATGCATTCAATTAATATTGAATAAAAATTCATGTAAGACATTTAGCCATAAATATTTCCTTTTTCTGAGAAATATCCCTGATAAAGGGATATTTAAGAGTGTAACAGCAGTAACATTCCTGAGAAACATTCCAGAGTTTAAAAACTAAATTATTTCTGATACTTTAAAATGCTATTTTCTTTTTCTACCTTTTCAGTGATCTACTATTCAGAAAGGAACCTTAATTCAGTATTAGCTATAGGCTAACTCTGTAGGGTTGGCATTTTAGCCCAAGAGATAAGGAAAGAAAGAAAATTGTAGACTTTGAAGCATCCTAACTTGTTCTGTCCTAACTTGTTTATTCCCATTGTTTAAATACAGAACATTTACTTGGAAGATTCTGTCTTCCACTTGGATTTTAAGTATGATTTTCTGTTTCATCACCTACAGGATTTCACAAATCCTGACAACTCATCCTGTCATTAACAGCTGATCTGGCTTGCACTGCACTTTCCTGCTCTGCTGAATTGACAGCTTTCACCCCCCCTCTGCAGGGTGGCTGGGGGCTCCAGGGAAGCTAACAGAGACAAAGGAAAAAGTAGGAGAGTAAGCAAAAATAAGTAAAAGAGGAAATTATGGGAGCAGTGATAGTAAGAGCACAGGGGAATGGAAATTTCTAGTAGATTCAATTTGCTTCACAGTAATGGATAGAAAGCACCTCTTGGTGCAGATAAGTGAATTTAAATCAGTGATAAAATATCCTCTTCCATGGAGGTAACAAATTCCTTTAATTCATGAAAGAGCTATATTATTATTTATATAAATCCTTTTAGTAGTAAAGTTCAAGTTTGAAAGAAGTAGCTTGGCACACATTTTGATGAGGTGGGCTTGGAAAAATTGAATGCCATGAACTAGAGCAGCTGATTTCCATTTCATCCAGTTCTGACCTCTCACTAAAATATGAAGTGACAAAATAATTCAGTGCTGCTGTGACATGAAATTGAAAAAGTTAAAATGGCTGCAGTACTCTAGCAATAAAATTCCTAATTAAGTCTAAAGACATTGTTTTGGAGGAAGAAAAATGTATCGGGGCAATAAAATTCATTAATAAACCCTGAACAATCCTAAAAGGAGATTGCAATCTCCCTTATTCAGAATTTCAGTCTTTATGGAAACTTGCCCCACACCACTGAGTCATTAGCTCATCTCAGGAGGATTCTTACAACCAGAACTAGGGAAAACATTAGTTAAGCAATCCCTTTCTATTTTTTACATCATAAGACAAACACAATCAACACAAACCCAAACATTTAATTTTAATATTTACACAAGAATAAAGTTTCCTTCAAGGCATTTTAGAATATAGTGAGCCAAATGTATTACCTTTTGATTGTTATTAAATTAGATAAGTCTTTATAGTAAGAGATTCCCTGTTGTGCTTCATATAATAATTCTCTCGTGCTATACAAAACTCTCAGTGCCTTACCTACTTCAATTATAATGTCAGAATCCAATCTTAGGTCTTGTGATTGCATTTGTGTCATTTAAAGTAGCATGTGCTTGTACTTATCTCCAGCTGAAGTTATCCAGTGAAAATATTTGTTTTTCTAAGAGAAAAAAGAATGGCTGACTGGGCTGTTGTGTCATTACAGAGCTTTACTACTTCTCTGTGTTCAAAATTCATCCCCATGTTACTATGGACTGATTTAAATCCACACATGCCAAATGCATAGTTTATGTCCTATTATTCCAAGTGATAAAATATTAATAACGTATAAACAGATGTTTACAATCTCTACACTGAAAGAAGCTGTAACCTAAAACTAGCTCTGCATCCTCAAGCTTAAGTATTTCAAGTAGACTGAAAGAGAAAAAAGTAGAATTTTGTGGGGTATTAATTCATCCCACATTGTTTGTGTGATGGCAGCCACTATGGGCAAAGCTGAGGCATTTTTTCAGGGAATCCCTGGATCTCCTCTTTGGGGCTCCTCTGTTGTGGCACCAGTGGCAAGTTCACCATAGAGCACAATCTTAGGGAGGTGGTAATCCTCCATCCTGGGTGAGGGGGTGGAGATGACCTTTGGTCAGGCCACCTTTTCTAGGGCCCTCTCTGTGTGGAGCAAGCAGTGCTCTCCTTGAAAAAGGCTGCTTGGTCACTCAGGGTGCTGCTAAACAAGACTGTCATCTCCTGGGTCACTCTTGAGCAACCAACGTCCTGACCCTCCTGCATGCAGGGATGGTCTGTGGCTTCCAGTGCACCCTTTTGCCTGATGTTTGTCCCTCTCCTGCCCCTGCAGGGGCTTTACAAGTGTGGGTTTATCCCTCAAGCCTGCACAGTGGCTTTTGTAGGTGAGGTGCAGTGCGTGTTGAACTGGCCCCACCCTTTACTCCTGAGGTTCATCTGCCAGGGCCCAGCAAGCTGGGACAGTGACAGGGAAGCCCTCAGTAGGTTTAGTTCATAGACTCATAGAACTGGCTGGGTTGGAAGGGACCTCAGAGCTCATCAAGTCCAACCCTTGATCCACTCCCGCTGCAGTTCCCAGCCCATGGCACTGAGTGCCACATCCAGGCTCTTTTGAAATATCTCCAGGGATGGAGAATCCACCACTTCCCAGGGCAGCACATTCCAATGCCTGATCACCCTCTCAGTAAAGAAATTCTTTCTAATGTCCAACCTAAACCTCCCCTGGCACAACTTGAGACCTCTTGTGCCCTCTTGTCTTGCTGAGAGTTGCCTGGGAAAAGAGCCCAACCCCCCCCCCCCCGGCTCCAACCTCCTTTCAGGGAGTTGGAGAGAGTGATGAGGTCTCCCCTGAGCCTCCTCTTCTCCAGCCTCAACACCCCCAGCTCCCTCAGCCCTTCCTCACAGGACTTGTGCTGGATCCCTTCCCAGCCTCCTTGCTCTTCTCTGGACCTGCTCCAGCACCTCAATCTCCTTCCTGAGCTGAGGGGCCCAGAACTGGACACAGGACTCAAGCTGTGGCCTCCCCAGGGCTGAGCACAGGGGCAGAATCACTTCCTTGGACCTGCTGGTCACACTGTTCCTGATCCAGGCCAGGATGCCATTGGCCTTCTTGGCCACCTGGGCACACTGCTGGCTCATGTGCAGCTTCCTGGCAATCCAGACTCCCAGGTCCCTTTCTGCCTGGCTGCTCTCAGCCACTCTGTGCCCAGCCTGGAGCTCCCCATGGGGTTGTTGTGGCCAAAGCGCAGGACCCGGCACTTTACCTTGTTGAACCTCATCAACTCTGTTGAATCAGATTTAGAGTATCCTTCTCTGAGATGGATGGCCTTACAGGGCTAAACAAGCTCCATCTGCCGAGGTTTGGAGTGAGAGTTGTCCTTCTCCTGGGATGGTTGCCTGAAGACTGCTGAGCCCATCCTGCCCATGGCCACACTTTGTCTGACCCTTCAGCTGTGACCTCTCTGGCATGGGAGAGCCCACTGGAGGCGTACGGCACCTCCAGGTGCTCACAGCCTCACCAGGGCACCCAAGCTCCTCCCCCACGATCAGGGGGTGCTTGTGGAAAGACAAAGGAAATAACCCCAAGGCTAATTGATTAAAACTTAGATAAGCAGTAGAGAAATTTTGGCTTAAGCTTTACAAAAATCATGCAAGGTGGAAAGTTTGACAAGAAACCTGCTTCTCCTTCAGAGTAATTGCTGTACATAATGAAATTATCCATTAGCATTCCAAGGCTTCACTAACACAGTATAATTTACTGACTCTCTTCAAAAGCAGTTGATGTGGGAGGAAAGGATCTGGTACTAGCCTCTGCAAAGCACTCTTAATTTTAATTTCCAAGACTGATTAAGGTTTCTGGGAAGATGACTTCCAAGGTTTCCACCCTCCCTCACTATTCTTCCTGCCTTTATTGCTTAAATCCTATGGGCAATGAAAGCTCATTTTAGTTCACAACTGCAAAAGCTGAGTTATGCATGGCAACTCAATGACAATTTTCTTAATAGTGCTTTGTAATAGTTAAGATACTAGATAAGAAAATTAATGTAAATCTTAACTAAAAGACACAATTGATTTCTAAATAGCCAACAAAGCCAAATCCTGATTTCCTCATGAAACCCCTTACCTTAAATCACTTCTGAAAAAGTCTGTACCGACTAGTCAAAATATCAGATTTTTTAATTTTCTTTTTTTTTAATCGTAATCTTTAATTAAAAAACCTAAGCCAGTTCAGCTGCCTCCTTTAGGACAGGACAACATCAGCAGCATTGCTGCTGGTGTATGCTGTGGACTGATAAGAACAAAGATGCAGATGAGGCCTTTGAGCAAGCAGAAGAAACCTCAGTGTTGTCTCTGCAAGAAAAACAGCTGAGGGAATTTCACAGGCTTTCAATTAATATACACAGGCTGCCTGCAGACATCTCATTCCTCTAAACATGCTAGGACATCACTTGTATTTGCACCATGCTCATAAGACACTTTATTCATGGCCACACTTCTCTCACAGGGTAGATTGTTAGAAGTAGATCAAGAGACACACATTAAAATCTATCTATATTTATTCTAAATTTGTCAGTCCTCAGCATCAGTGATTGGCCTGATCACCCGAAGGGGACTTACCAGCATGGCAGGATAGGCTGAGTTTGGTATCACAAAATTGCTAGTAAGGAAAGCTTAATTGCATCAGTAGATAAAACATGTGGCAGTAGTAAATGCATCCAAGCATTGAACATGACAGGAAGCCTAGAGGATATTTTACTTCAGAGGAGTTAATGCACAAATTCCAGAAAGCTTTGGAGCCTATGGAAGGGCCACAATCAAACTTATATTACAGAAAAAGGTTCAAGATGAACAGAAGATTTTTTTTTTTTTTTTTTTTTTAACTCCTGCAGCCATTGAGAACTTGCATGTTATGGCTCTTCTTTGCATTCTTACTCACCCTGAGCCACAAAGAAGAAATGCAGGGACAGATCAAGCACATTTTCACCAATTCAGTTCATACATTAGCTTCTATGGTATGCTCACTGAAATACATAATTGTCTACATTTGCACAAGTACTCGTGTTGATTTACCCCTAGAGACTTAGATAAGAGTTTCCTCACTCCATAGGATAGATGCTTTAGGGTGCATTCTCCAATTTTCATGGAAAAATAAGAAAAATAATCTACTCCATACCTTGGAATTAAGTCATATTCTGAAACCCTAATTGCTATATTGAAGCATTTGACAGCTGCTGAGAAACATGAGATAACCCATGAGTGAAGGAAAATATATGAGTAGGTTTTTATCTTCCCTGAAACAAGCTTCTGCACAATTCACAAAATATATTTGAAAGATGGAATTCAGATTCCCACGCAAAAAATGAACATGTACAGATCTATTTTGTCCAAAAGACAAAGACTACTCAAATAAAATTTTAATTTGCTGATGCTTTTTTATCTCTACTAAAATATGTAAAGTTCAATGGAAGCATACAAGAAGTTTCAGATGGGAAGATTCAGTGCTAAAGAGAGAAAATGGTGGACTCTGAATTAAGAGTTTTGGTAACAGACCTAGCATTTCACTTAATTGATTTTTATAAATATATTAATTTCTAGTCATGAGATTGAAAACCACATACTTCAAAGCCAGAAGTTTTACAGATGAAGAGAAACTTATTTAGTGAACAGTTTTTAATCAGCATTCCATATATTACAATGTTTTTAATACACTGAAGGAAGAGCTACTCTGTCAGCATTCATTTTCTAAACATAGAATCATAGAATCAGCCAGGTTGGGATAAGACCTCCAAGATCAAGTCCAGGCCTTACCATGTAACAGTGAGCCTAAGCATGACAGAAATTCTTTTTCCTAGAGGCAGAACAAGTAGTCAAACACTTGTGTGTAACTTCCCTATTAACAAACTGATTCTGAAAACCCAGCAGGAGCTCCATGACCTTGATGATCACCATCCAGCAATTAGCAGAACAGAAGGTGAGTGCAAGGCTAACTTGGATCCCTCTGCACTTGCTTTAATACACTTAGCAGGTGGTAGCCAGGTTGGCTGGCAAAAGAAAGGAGCTTGGAAATTGTAGCCTGTCTTGGGGAAAACACAGCTGTGCTGAAGGCTGGCATGCTCTGGCCATGCTAATAGAGACTGACACCAGCTCACTACCCTTTTTTCTTCTCCTTCCACACAGTGAAGAGAAAGGAAACCAAAGCTCAGTACTTACCAAAAGGTGCCAAAATGTATGCACTCCCTTTTATTAAGAGCTGTTCCTGAAGTCACAGTCAAGCTGGAAGGGAAAAAAATTCTTTTGTCATGACAAATACTACTCAGGATTTTTTGATTTAAAGGTTTAAAAAAATAGTTACCTTAACACCTTTAGATGCTACCAAGATACTTGAGAAAAGATAGGAATGAAAGCTAAAATCTTATATAGTAGGCAGTCACGTATTGGCCAATCTGCTTTTCTTGGTTTTGGAGCAGCCCAGCTATATCTCAGCATTTTACAATTTATGAAAAAATCCACACAAATATTATACTCTTATACTCTTTCAAATCTTCCAATTACATAGTATTCCAAATCTAAAAAGAACTTTTCCCCCTTAAATGCTTGTAGTTTTTTGAAAACAGAAAATTAAAAAAAAAAACAAACAACAAAACATTATCAAATATATTGCAGTTTCTCCATTTCCAGTCATGATCATCTGAAATTTAAATACTAATTACATTTTCCAGCAAGTTTTTCGTCTAATATCCAATGTTACAAGGCTAACATTTTAAAGCAAATTTTATTATATATTTATTTTTAAATACAGGGTTTTTTGCATTTAGGCACAGCATTTGGATAGAGAACAGAGCAAAGTGCTATGGAGGGATTTCTATAGATTGTTTCCTGAGTGACTCTATGTCTTGGGTGAAAATTAGAACACTGGGCATGTTTGAGAGTTCAAAGAAATCGATAAGTCAATCTATTGCCACAAATTGGCTCTTGCATCACACAGTCAATAGTCAAATAAATACCCTCTGGCAGAGTATTCAAGGAATATTTACTGTGCACATTGACTGTTAACTAAAGCAATACTGTAGTCATTAGCTAAATCATAGTGCTAACACAGAATAAAAATCCCATCCACTTAATAATCAGATTTTACCAGGTTACAGGGAGACCAACTCAGGCAATAGTGATGCATTGAAGTTACAAAGTCTGTAATTCATTTTTTCTTCCTGACTATAAATCTTCTAGTTTTGAATAGGAAAACACAGCACCCCTATCATTAGGCATTTTGTAGAGCCAAGTTGAGAATCAAAGGGCTAGACCAATGAAAGATATACTTGTGAGAAGAATCATAAATTTAAAGATGCAAAATATCCACCAGCAACACCAATACTGTAACTTGTCCTGGCTCACCCAATTTCAAAATCCATTTAATATAATTTGACATTGTTATTTGTCCAAACTATCCTATAGACAAAACTGTGCTTTGAGTGCTCCTTCTACACTAAATCTTCTCAGGCCACAAAAGGCACTGCATATCATTTATATTGTACTCCTGAGTCTCCTTACACTTTCTTTGCCAATATAAAATAAATGAAATAAAGCTACATCAAAATCTATACTTAGTCCACTGAAGTAATAGCAAGCTTTTACTTTCTTTTAAATGTTTTTTCATTATACCTACACTGTTGGGGGCAATCTTTGTCATCTATATTTATGGGCACATTAGTTACTATCATTCTATTTTGCATTTTATCTCTGCAGGAAAAATATAAGCTGTTCCAATGTCCTGACTGCATTGAAAATGTTATGCTTTCAACACATTTGCCTATGAATATTTTTTAGCAAGAAAACCACAGGCTAATTTTTATCAGAATAAGAGTCAATGTATGTTTAGACTCATGACCACCATGTTTGTTTTAAAGTGAGATCACAAGATGAATATTTGTGAAGTCCACAGTGATGCCAGTGAGGAGTGCTTAAACTTGACAGACAATGCCCACCATAGCTTTACCCAACTTGCCTTTTTGTGTAAGGCCTTCACTGAAAACCTTCAGATAGTTCTGATTGCTCCCTCTTGCTCTGATGAGAATGCTGTCTAAAGCTGAAAGCAAAGTGTCTCCTTCCCTATAGATAGATATCAGTAATAGTACCCTTAAGATCTTCCTTCTTTGCTCCTGGTTCATTTGGGCTGAAATAAAAGACCTGCTCTTCATAGACTTCAAACTACCTGCTTCTGCCTTCAGTAAATAGTGACATGAAGAGCCCAGGCTGGCAGACCTTCACTACCCATCTTTACAGGGGACTGAATGCTACAAGAGGATCAAGTCCCATTTTTCCACCCACAGGGTGGTAGAGGACACGTACCCATAGGTCAATTAATTTTAGCTTGCAAAATAAATATGCAGACAAGTAAAATGCTATAAGAAGTACAGGCAGCAGCATGCAGCTCCAGAGAGACAACAACAGTCAATGCATGCTCAAGAAGACAACACGTTTACATGCTGAGATGTATTAAAAAGTATTAAGCATTTCCAGGAACTGGAAGTTCACATAGGATGGAACTGTCAAACCTACTGGTAAAACGTTTCAGTACTTTCTGCAGAAGAAAGCCTGTCTGTAAAATTGCTGATACTTAAGTCTAAATCCATTTAGATCCAAATCAATTTTGCAAACTTTGACTGCATTTTCCTTTTCATGGGCAACGACCATAGCTGTTGGCAATAGATTTTGCATTCAAGGTATACATGAATATATTTTTTTTTCTGAAAGCCTTCTTCATGTAAAATATTATATACAATTTAGTCAACATTTATGAAGTTAGACAAACAGTCCCATACCAGATTTCTGACATGTTAGCTTTTTTCTCCTTGAATGTAGTACTAGAATATTAGCTAACAGAATATTTCAGCTAAAAAGAAATTCAACTGCCAGCCACGTACTTTTGGCTAATATTGTCAAACTGAGATCTAACAAGCATTGCCTGTTTCAGTTGTAATGATAAAAAGTTTAACTTCATTAAGGTAAAGTTACATCTGTTTGCAAACAGGCAGTAATTATGGACCTGTCAAGCCAAATTGACTTGAATAAAAATTAACTCTTCAGTCATTCTAATCCTAATTTTACTAGACAAGTACAACATATAATCATGAAACGTGATATCAGAGAATTTAGGACTACAGAAAAATAGCTTAATACATTATGGCAATTGAAAACAATTCCATTAGAGTTTTAAATAATATTTTAAGTGCAAATCTGGGTGTGCATACACAAGAATTAAAATGTGGGTGATGTGCTAGGCACCACTATTCACTTCCTCTAGATTTCTTTCCTGTATGTACATGCCAAGCATTTGGTGAAATTGTTATATTAGAACAATACTTTATAAAGTCATTTATTATTACATCAGTGACAGACCTATTTAAGAATATAAATCCATTCCTCAGAGGTACACTTCTAGCCTATTAGCAGAAGTTACTATCCTGATTTATAAATATTACATGAACATTCTCATTATCATCTCAAGCTGACTGAAAAACAATTAATACTTTCATCTCTGTTTCCAAGCTCAGTGTGATCCCCTGGTCTTCTTATAATCACCTTTTCTGTAATCAAATATTTCAATAGTTTGGCTTTTACAGGGCCCACAAGGAAGCAGACCAGTGCACATAAACATCAAGTACTTGGCAATTCTTCCAACTTGTTAGTTCTAACCAACTCCATGCAGCAGTGTGGTCAGGGCCTCACCTCAACAGCTTCTCCTGTTGCTCTACCTGGAGCTTGACACTCATGCACAGAAGAGGCCAAAAAGTTTCCCCTCCAATGGGTATTTTGCAACAACATTGTAGCCCACTTTGATCATACTTTTGTCCTGCTTTACTTTGATTAATATTCTGTACACTGAGATCTTTCTCTTCCTCACATTGTTTCAAATCTCTTGTATAATGGAGTCTACTGATCAATGATTTCTGTATTTACTTGAACACTAACTTCTTATTCACTCTGAGCATAGTTCAAGTTGCAAAATATGCCTTCAAAGACATTCCATAGATTGCAGAAGGACAAATTCCTTCATAGGAGTAAGGTCTAAATAAACTTTTGGCTTATTTTAGACGACCAAGTTGCGTTTAACAGTAATCCATATGGAAGCAGTTATTTGTGCTTGTGATACAAAAGTGTTTTCCAAGCAACTTACATCAGCTGTATCAATAAATATGAACTCTAATTCATCATAACTCAGTTATCATTTACAGAGGTATTGTCTTTTTTCTCCACTATTGCCAGAAATATGAGAACAGGGTAAATCTTGAGGCAATTAATACCCTTCTCAGAAAATATTTATTTCTTTATAGCTTATTATACAATATGAAATACTTACTTTTCTCTACTGTTCTTATTTTTATTGCTTTCATCTTGCCAATATCCTAAAATGTAACTTTTGTACTGAAAACCTTTTTTGTACAGGGAAGAAAAATCTGTCTACACACCTATGCTGTTTACTGCTTTCCAGCTTTATTTCTTTGACCATGTAAATTGATGCTATTGCTTTCATTTATGTTGCTTTAGCCTGTTTCTAAAGATTTACAAGAGTGACTGGTTGGAAGTGCTGAGTACCTCCAGGTCAGACTGTGTGCCTGTTGCTTTTCTGGTTTCTTATTGCAGTGTTGTCATTGTTTCCTTTTTTGCACAGCTTGTCTCATAGTGCAATGACTTTTTCCTGTGTTTCTCATGTTAAGGTTCAACACAGGCACCTATTCCCATTTTATCTCCAAACCCACATTCTACTACAGTTTCTTTATTAGAGATTTTTCTATATTCTTACAAAATACCACTGCTGCTTTTATAGAAGATACTTTAATGTCTAGGTCTGGAAGTATCAGCAGCCATACTAGAGACAATTCAACAGATCCTGGTCCATACACCTGAAAATCCCAGTCAGTTCTCCAAACGACTGCTAGGAACTTGTCCCTACAAGCTCAGGTCTCAGGATTGTCTCTCTCTGAAGATGGAGAACAAACAGAAGATCCCTGAAGGAGAGCTGCACCAACTCTGCCACGCCAAACAACTTAAGCTGTATTGGCACTTCACCTCCTGACCAAAGGAAATTCAAAAAATTCTTCTTTCACACTTTCTAGGAAGCTTTGAGAGGCCAAATACTTGCTGTAATTAAAGATGTCAGAACTGGGTCAACGTTGATGGCAAGAGACAGGACGAACAGATACAAGCAGCAAGAGAGAAAGGTTTATCAAAATCTCAGGACTTCACTGTTCTCATTCCATGCTTAAACTGCTCCAGCAGCTGCTGTGAAACCTGCAGGGGCTGTGCAGAAGCAAAGCTCTTGCCCTGGAACTGTTTTAACATCCTTATGCAGACCCTCTCTACACTTCCCTCAGTAGAAATGCAGTAAGCAGTATTAGTCCAGTTTAGGGCAAAGCAACAAGCTACAGTAGCACTACAAGAGCTCCACCTATAACTTCAGAAGTTCCTACAGCAAAATGATGCACTTCAGCTGTTATGAACACAGGTAGAGAAATCAACCTCGATGTGCCAAGGACCACATTATTAAGAGATAAAAGGAAAGAGCAATATAAAATGGCAACAACAGTACACACAGAGTGGGGATCATACAGATTAAGACTGAAATAGATTTATTGTGACACAAAACAAGGCAGTTAAACATGCACAGTCCATCACATCATATCCTGAAAACATCAAATCAAACGCAAGCGAGAAGTAGGAAAATGACAGCAGCATTTTCAGAGTTTAAATCCCATTTTTCCACATGAGGTGAAACTACACCAGGAATAAAAAGAAGTCATGGTTGAAAGAGGTTATTTGTAAAGCATCATTACAGCTTGTGTATTTAGAAGTTTGGGAGGATTTCTTTTTTTTGTTAAAAAAAAACCCAAGCAACACAAAACCAAACAACTAAGCCATGCTAAGGAAGAAGTTAATATATCTTAATGCACCTAAAGAAATATTTCTCTTAACATTTCAACAATAGATGTTGAAATAATTATGACAGACCCAGGTGCTTCCCTGAGTCTCTGAATTTGCTCCAAGTCTTTGTTATTAAGACCTGCTGCATGATGTTGCTGCAGTGCTGAAGCCTCCAGGTTTAACAGTTATGCAGAGATATTAATCCTAGAGCAAGGCTTTGGTCAGGATGAGGGTGACAGCTTGATCAGACAAAACATTCCATTGTAATGGAAATGAGTCCAGCATAAGGACAAGATAGCTGCAGAATATATATATCAAAAATATTACTCTTACCCAGAGAAAATTTTCCTGATCTATTCAGGCAAATTTTAGAGCTGCTGTGGCAGCAACAATGCACAGAAAAACTGCATTAAAGGAGTTGTTTCATGAAAATATCTTGGAAGATGTTAGCAGTAATCAAAATTCAATAACATGCTTCTTAATAGAGAGGGTAAGTTAATTCTATGACTACAAATCAGCAAACCACCCCAGCTATCCTACAGACACTACATACTCATATTAACATCATCTCTTCAGTAACTTAACAAAATAACTCATTATTAGGTGTTTTGAAACAATACTGATAAACTTTAATTTTACAGAAAGTTCCTTAATATTGTATTCAGGGTTTTGGTTTAAGTGAACAGAATGCTTTTTGAAGTATGCAAGCAGAAATTTAGTTGCACAGAACAGTGTAAAAATGCTATAGAAGAAATCTGTATCATGGAAGAGGCTTAAATTGCCCAGAAACTTCCAAAAATATCCAACACTTTTCTTATCCTTTTTGTGCATTTGAAGAAATAGCTGGCTCCACATTTATTTGGGTTGGAGAAGCTGAGTAACTGACAAGAATGAGACTCACTTCACGTTCTTGACACTTCAGTATTTTAGAGCTTGTTGTGAATCAATTACATCATTAAAGCTCATTTATCATTATCAGGAATAATCAATATTAGAGTGATAAAGCAGCAGGACACCTAAAAACCAGACAGTAATTTGATAATGAAAGTGAAGCTTATAAAATATAAATTGTCCTCCAAAGGTGAACAGGAAGCTATACAATAGAACACAGAATCCAAAGGTATTCAACAGATATTTACTAAATAACACCCCAAATTTGTCAAGTTTGACAGTTGCTGGAGGAAAAAAAAAAAAAGCACCAAGGAAGTGACCTGGAATCTGAGTAGGAAAACAAAAATTAGGACAGGAATAGGAGATAAAGTACATGAACTATCTTACACTCATTAGGTACTACTTTCATTATACTGTTTTTGGAAGGGGCAAAATTTAAAGGATTTACAATCACATCAAAATAACCAAGTATGTATTCTACATCTAGACAGAGTGCCTGATAGGAGCAGGATTCATCAGACACTGTCAATAAAATAAGTAGGGGAAAACTGCAGGCTATTGAGTTAATTAATCCTAGAATGAGGTCTGATCATAGGCAACCCAAAATTTCAGTTCTGTTCTATGCTCATTTTTATGAAAGTAAATGGAAAAAAAAAATAAATCAATGGACATGAATTAAACATTTTTATTTCACAGCTCTAAGCAGTCACCCATCACCTGTGAAGCTTACTCTTCATCTCATGGGCTTCAATTGCAGCAGTGCTTGCTTAATGAGTGCTAATTATTCACAATTATAAAGAAATTGAATGCTCAGCATATACTCCCCTCTTTCACACGTATTCAGACTGTGTAACAATCTGCCCTTTTTTATATTCTGTATGCAAAACACACACAAGCTTAAAACAATTGTGCAAATATCTGTAAAACTGATCACACTGATTTTTTTGTAAAAAATACAGCCTCAAAACTGAAAAAATAACTTTAAAGTTATTTTACAAAAGACATTGGTAAACTTAATATTTTACTCAGAGGAAACGAAATAAGTTTTCTATAAAGTATGCAAATATAATATTTTAGACAATTTTCATGTGAAACACAAACTGAACATTTGGAATTATCAGTTGTTCTAATGTTACACTATATCTTAGCATTACTTAAAATGAAAATAGCTTCATTACCATGACCTAACTAATAAGACAGCCACAGTCAACACCATCTGATCCGTATCCCAATATCCCCACTGCCACCGAATCTGCCCAGCCTGCTATGCATTGCAAAATGGGGTGCTGAAAAGATGAGAAAATGTTTTTATCAGTACAAAGGTCTATTTCTTGAAGTAAATGCTTTCAATACTTTCAATGATTTTACTCTAACACAGTACATGTTAATATATCACACAAAGTGATAGCAGAAAAGCAAAATTCCAGGATTTCAAAGTGAAACACATTAACAAATTTTCAAAGTCTCACAGTAGGTCAGTTTACAAGCTTTAGATTTTGAAGAAAGCAGCTTCTGCTCTTGAATAACATTTTCAAACACTCTAAGACAGGACTAGAATTTAACCATCATTATTATACCCAAGTAAAAATGGGAAGTTTGGTTAGGACTCCAAAGTACTATGTGTTTGAAACCATTTCACCCATTATCAGAAATTTTGTTGTCTGTTTCCTGTATTGTCACTCATGACATGAATTTCTGTTACTACAATAGTACAGAAAATCTAAAAAGCACAAATTCTGAGAAAAAAATTTTAGAGTTTTAGGTTTTTCACTTGGAGGTAAAATCCCACAAGTTAAGCTTTCTGCCACATTAACAACCACAAGATTATCACAGAAAGCAGTAGGTTTTGATCTGCACGTTTTTCTATACATCCTATCCAGAAACCATGAATTGTTTTACTGCTACATCCAGCAAATATCAGCAGGGGAGACATTAAAACACCCCATCCCATGGCAGACTGCAGGTGCAGTAAAGCTGATGCACAGAAGGAAAAAAATGCTCTAATTTCCCTGTACCATTGGGGTTAACACTGAGTACAAACTCTGGCCAAACTCTCTACATAGATCCATCTCCTAACACTGAGTCCCTTTTTCCTGGGACTCTTTTTCTATGCTTTAAACTTGCTTTTCATCACAGCTAATGAAGCAAAAACATTCCTTTATCTGCACTGGAGTGATTTTGTTAACATCAGCCACTCACCCAATATTCCTTGTCCAGTACCATCATTAATTATACTCTAATTGCATCATTTAAATTAAAATACTGAAATATTTGGTGGGTACCATTGGAAGTAGTTTCAAACAACTGCAGTTCATAATTTATAAACACTTGAAATGAAATCATAAAAAAGCTTTAGAAAACATTCCCTTAATATTACAGTACCCCAGAGAAGGGATCATGGGTTTTGGAAACAAATGGTTCTTTAAGTAAGAAAGTTTGAGGGAGCAGAGGGTAAGAAGGGTAAGGGAAAAAAAAAAAAAGAGTAATGATAAGAAAGGTAAATTCATCATTGATAGAATAAAAGTCAGAGCATTTCAAAGTGGTCTCACAACACTTTGCTCTTCCCAAGCTTCCTACTTGAGGAGGAAATCCCTCAAATCCTGCCCTACGTAAAACTATGTAAAAGCAGCTGGTTTTAAAAATAAACCAGAAGGCCTCTAAGATACACATAAAATATACTAAAAAAAAGTAAGTCAGAGAAAATGCATATTGACTGTGAAATTAATTTCTTATGAGATTTTCAGATATACTGGATACTGTGATAATTTCAGTTTAATCTTAATCTATAAATATGTCTATATTCAATTACTAAGAAGCAACATAACATGATGGAGTAAAGAAAATGCTCAGAGCAAACCAGTGACAACTTTAAGAGCATGAAAACTAAAACCAGGTGGTGATTAACTAAATGAAAGGATAGAGAATGTGGCTTAAGATAGCTGTTTCAGGCAGGTGAGCTGAAATACCCCAGAATATGCCAGCCAATTAAAATAATTTTTATTAATTAGTCCCCTACAGCAGAAAAGGTTTTAGTGGTCTATAGGCCTGTAGAATTCTGGTTCTACAAATAAATTGACATTGCCATGATTTCAGTTAAAAATGCTCTGACTTTCCCAGAATATTGCCACCCATTCTGGTATATGGGAGAAAATTTAAAATGGCACTAAATTAGTCCATTTAAATGGATGAAATTCAGGCCTCCCCTCTACTGTTTTATTTCTGGATTGTTTCCCACAGTTAGCTTATAAAGTTCCTAATTTAAATATGTAGCATTTGATGATGGCTAATCTGCACCCAGACTGAAAAAAAAAATATATATATATATATAAAAAAATCTAAGTTTTCAAATGGTCCATTATCAAATCAGACAACTTTTCCCAATAGTGAATACAAAGCACATATTAATCTAATAAATTATTACTCTTTCCTGTAAGGAATGGTTTGTCTCAAACATATTCCAAGTAGTGCTAGTTTTGGGGACAAACAAATGTTTTGCAAGTGGAAAGGTTATTTCACACACATGTGCTTGTGCAGAAAGCCTCTGCTAGGAACTGATCTCATAAAGCCAATCTGGAACAATTTACAATTTCAAAACCAGATTCCAGAGTACCTTATTACTCCCTTAACAAGTGGTCAGTTGCTAAACCATAAATCTCTGGAATCCATCAGTGTTTTCTCTGGAAAGACTGGAAATCATTGTATGCTTTACTCATCTACCTCTTCTCTAAGCATTTGGTTTTGGCTCCTGTCAGATATTGGGGGAAATAAAGATATGACCCTTGTCATACTACTATGTCAGCTCTCTTCACTTTTAAATATTAATTTTTACTTCATTTTGAAGTTTCACAACATGAATAATTCTTAAATTTTTTAGAAATTTTAGTTTGAAATATTTTACTTTTGATACCTCTTTCTGCTTAATATATTCACACACAAATAAGTTCAAAACAAAAACTAGTCAGACTTTCATTGGAAACAGCTGTTCAAATTTTATCTGATTTTCTTCTGAAGAGAAACAGATCTCACCACTAAGTTGTGCTGGCAGTTCATTTGATGCTTTGCAGTTCAATTGAAGTGGAAAAGAAACTCCAAAAGTTTCTTCAGTCACAGTACACTTTTAAAATTTTTATTCAGGTACTCTTTTTAAATCATTGCATCTTTCCCAAATTCATTCACCTTTTCTCACTTTATTTTTTTTCAGCTATGCCATCTCCTACCAAACACTTGCAAATCAGCTTTTCCTGAGCAGATATCCAGAATCCTGTTTAAATCACAACAGTCCTTAACTGAAAAAGATTGCTGGCTAGGTTTAGGCATCCTCAGAAGGGCCATATTCACACACCAGAGAATTCTGCCTCTAAATGGAGCTACACATCACCATTTTCTTCTTTCCTACAGTGTGAATGTAGGGGGGTTGGACTAGATGACCTTTAAAGGTCCCTTCCAACCCCAACTATTCTGTGAGGCTTAGGGCCTCAGTGCACAACCATGCATAGGCAAATGAGGCTATTCTGAACGAGATAAATAGCAGAAAGGACTAACACAACAGTACAGCCTTTGGCATTTTTCTCATAGCTAATGTGCCACAGGTCAGGTTTAGTTTACAGTCTACAATCTGCACTGCTTTACTGTTTAACTGCTGTGTTATACAGTCAAGGCCATTTATTCTCCAAAAAGCTATATATAAAAAAAAAAATACAGTACCATAGCAGAGGGTTTGGTGCTTACTCTTGCCCATATCAGCACATCTAGAGCATAAGAGCTGGGTGGTTACACTGCTGTCATGCTGAATTAGCATTAGGAATTGGTGTTAAGAAACTTGCCACATATTGCAGAATAAACTGTACCACTTTATAACCTTTGTTTCTTGGCACTATTAAAATTTGCCTTGAGAAGGCAAGAAAAACAAAAAACAATGCAAAATAATTCAGACTCCTGGAATCATTAAGGTTGGAAAAGACCTCTAAGATCATCAAACCCAACCATCAACTCAACCCCACCAGCCAACCAAACCATGTCCTCAGGTGCTATGTCCACATTCAACTTACACTTACATTTTTTAAGGTCATAAACCCTGGTTTCCTGCCAGAGATCTTAGAAGAATTGAAAATGGGAAAAGTTAAACCTGTCAAGGGCAAGTCTAAAAACATTAACAAAATAAATTTTCTTCCAGGTATCTATAGAAAATACATATCTCACCATTAGATGGAAATCCTGCAGGACAGAACTGGGGTGGCTAACTCATCAGCTGGCTCAAGTGATGCCCAAGAAACCTAAGTACTGGCAATGCTCACATTATCACACCTGACACCTGCTTTGGACCCACTGATGTTTAAAATTTTCAAGGTCCCTGTAGGCATTTTGGAATGGACAAAGCACAGTGTTCAGTCCCTAGGGTTGACTTGAGAACTTGGACAGTGAGTGGCTACAGCTCTCAGCCATTACAGACAGACATGGTGGTGCATAAAGAGAACACTTGCTTCACCCATAGCCTACAATGCATTTTCCTGTTTTCCTGTAACAGGTACCAGTATCTCCCATTTGCTGTTATGGTTCACATGCTTTATCTTCCTTACACTCCTTTCCTATTCCCATTTCCCAGTTTTCTTTTAGCTGACCAGGAGTTAAATTGCAGTGCCCTCAACATCCACAAGCACAAGTAAACAAAAGTTTTCTGTAGCAACAATTGCCCAAATATTTCAAAACTTAGTCTTCAGTATTTAAAATTCAAGAAAAATGACTGGAAATATTTTCAAAGTCACAAGTAGCCAAAAATACAATGCTTTGTCACTTAAGCATCTGTTTATATGACTGCTGAGGAGGCTCATCAGACAACAAGTTACACTTTAAACCCTATTGCTCTCGAGAGGATGAGAGTGCCATGACAAGTTAAGATGTCTCTTCTGCTGATTAAAATTAGCATTTAAAATATACACACGGGGAACATCTTCTGAAAACTAATGGTTTGTCTTGGTCTCATTTCCAGGTTTCACTGACAAAGTTGCATCCATCCAATTCAAGTCACATATACTGCTCAGCAGGTTTTGACTTTAGAATTTCCAATATAGAGAGATTTCCCTACAGAAGTGTTATTTTGTCTGACTAGTTTATGGGATTTAGGAGGTTCTGATGGCATTTGCTCTACCTACACTAGAGAGTTATCAGGGTTTGGCTGCCATTAATTCTGCAGCTATAGTTCTCCACACAAAACCATCCAGCATTCAATATCGTTCTTGCTGCTATAATTAAATCACTTCCCAACCCATCTAGAAATTATGCCAAGCTCAACATTTATAGACACAGGGCCAGGTTTAGGAAAACTACAGTGAAAATTCTATAATTTATTTTAAAATATGCCACTTAAGCTTGCCAACAGACATCCCACCTCATGTCTACAATGCACTCCACCTGTGCTTTCAGCAATAGAGACCCCATGGCACAGGACTTGCACTGATGAGCCACAGAGCCTACTGGCTAGAAAAAACAAAGAATACTTTCTGCAATTGGTGTAGCACAGGGCATAACAAGCTCTCATTTCTTCCTCAATGTCTGACAAATTCCCAAACATACCCTTCTACCTATCAAGTTCTTGACAAAAGACCATAAGACAAGGAAATTATCCAGGATCACATCATGACTCTGTGATGTCCACATACTCCCCACCTGCAAACTTGTATTCATGTGACAATATTATCTAGTTAGAATCACTGTTACTTTTTTCTTTCTGAATAGCAATGAGAATTACTTCCTTCCCTCCATTATGTCTATTTTGGCCAATGCAAAACCAGGAATCAGCAGTGGGATGAAGAGTAGTCAGGGATGTTGAGTAAAATGCAGTAACACAAAAAGCATTCTGCAAAACCTGACACATAAATCAATTCTTTCAATACCCTGATGAGCAAGAGACACATCATCCCATTTCATAGGTAGCTGAGACAGAAGTGACTTCCCTAAAACCACAACAGTCAGACAGGGGATTGGAGGTCTCAGTTCCCATTTCCTGTTCTAATTTACACTATAGGTGCAAAAAGGAGACAGCCTGACTCAAGAAATTATACTCAAGAAAAACTAAAAGAAATTCTAGTATCAGATTACAGCACGTGGTTTTCCTCACTAATGAAAAGGATAAAAAGATAAAGCATCAACTTAAATTTTGGCTGTTGGTAAGTTATTTTGCAAGAGGGTGAAAACCAACTATCTGCAGTCAGTGTAAAAATGAGTTACATCAGATCAGTTTTACATTTTTATGTAAAGATGAGACAACAAATACTGAAAAAATAGACAATTGCATGCAAAAAGGAAAATAAGATCTTCCAAATTCTAGCTATTTCTTGAAGTGTACTCCCTGCATCTCTCAGCTTTTGTTGTTTTTTTCTTTGAACTGGGTTTCTTCTACAGAAAAGCAGTGACAGGGTCAGAGCATCTATTTTGTAGTTTCTTCTTCTGAGTGAATAACTCTGTTTCACAAAGCAATATAGCACCACTAGGTAATCTTTCCCAAACTGCTTTTTACAGATTTGAGAAAGCAAAGATGGAAGGTTACTATCCCAGAGTACAGGACAGCACTGAGCATCATATGCTAAGCTAACAATGACCTTATCCTATTCCCACTTCCCCCAACTCCCTTTAGGCTTTCTATGACAGACTAGAAAACATTCCTGTGAGAAGCCAGAGCCTGGAGATGCCTTACAGAAATCAGGAGGGATTTTTTTCCAAGTTTTTAACACTAAATTGGAAATTTTCTGCTCTGTTTACCCAGTAATTTTAGATACCAGCCCCAAAGTATTCTTTTTTCAGTAAAAGACACTACATACCAAATCTTACCTTCTGCAGACTTCTGTCTGACTTTTTCCTAGCCTCAGTTAGGACTTAACCTGTATGGCCAGCCCACTATTTTCTGGCTTATTATTGGTGCTCTCTGAAAAAGAGGAGGATACACCCCATGTAGGAACACAGCAGCAGTCACACTGCACTCAAAGATCAAGTGGGAGCAAAAAGTAGTAAATACAGTCAAATAAAACCAGAGAACAAAGCTGAAAATTAAGCACTCCTGTTACGTTGTTCCTTACCAGTACCCATGACAGGCAGAGGACTGGTTGACAGTGTTAGAACTGGAAGAATTAATTTCACATTTTACTTCCACATAATTTTGTCTCGCTTTCACTGAATAAAAGGGATACGTTCTGTAACACTCCTTATCCTCAAAATCCATTTTGTTTTGCTAAACACTTCAAATGACTATATTCGAAGACACATTTGCATCTCTGTCCTGCTCTGCATTGCTTCAGGGGGTGATCGCCACAGCAAGTGATCCCTGAGGATTAGCACAGTCACACAGCAAGTGCCCCTGTGCTCAGCCCTGGGGAGGCCACAGCTTGAGTCCTGTGTCCAGTTCTGGGCCCCTCAGCTCAGGAAGGAGATTGAGGTGCTGGAGCAGGTCCAGAGAAGAGCAAGGAGGCTGCGAAGGGATCCAGCACAAGTCCTGTGAGGAAGGGCTGAGGGAGCTGGGGGTGTTGAGGCTGGAGAAGAGGAGGCTCAGGGGAGACCTCATCACTCTCTCCAACTCCCTGAAAGGAGGTGGGAGCCAGGGGGGGGTTGGGCTCTTTTCCCAGGCAACTCTCAGCAAGACAAGAGGGCACAAGAGGTCTCAAGTTGTGCCCGGGGGAGGTTTAGGTTGGACATGAGAAAGAATTTCTTTCTGGAGAGGGTGATCAGCCATTGGAATGGGCTGCCCAGGGAAGGGGTGGATTCTCCATCCCTGGAGATATTTCAAAAGAGCCTGGATGTGGCACTCAGTGCCATGGGCTGGGAACTGCAGCGGGAGTGGATCAAGGGTTGGACTTGGTGATCTCTGAGGTCCCTTCCAACCCAGCCAATTCTAGGATTCTATGATAAGGAATGCAGCCCCTGTTACAACTGACATGCTAAAAGACTGTTGCTAGGAATAAAGTCTTGAAATACTGCCATCAGAAAGAGCAGAAGACCTAAAGATCCTCCCTCTTCAAAAGCACATAATTTTGTCTTGAAATTAAGAACTAAAAATAGATTGGGTGTTGTGGGGTTTTTACAGCTGCTGTCTCTAAATCCAGCTCTCTTCCTGAAGAGTAAGAAAAAAGCTAACAAATTATGGTTCCTAACCACCTCAAGAATGATTTTATCCAGAAGTAGAACAATGTGTAATAAACTCATAATTTTGACACATCCAAGACTAAACAGCCTTCTAAGGACAGGAAATGGATGAACCATCTCTGCATTTGTAAGGTACCTCCTCAAATAAGCAGCACCAGCTTTTTGCTGCATCTTGCAAGGAAACCAGCTGTTGATATAAACAGCTCTGTGGAAAAAAATTGTCTGCTTTAGTTCTAGAGGTAGGAGAAGGAAAAGGGGATTTTCTTCCACAAAAATAAACATCCCTCTATGCCCCGTAGATGGGAGAGCTTCCAAGAAACTGGATGTTACACAGACTTCTCAACTGAGCTGCACTCTTGGTGTAATAAGAAAATCATTTGATATTTCCTCTCCAAAACAGGACTTCTTGAAACTACACTCCCTTGTTAATTCACAGAAAGCCTGTTTCAAATAACTGAATGATATAATGTGGGCGTTCTGGAAAGAAAAACCTGCTTGAAGGAAATTGGCAGACATTATATTTTGTATTTAAAAACAGGACCAAGTATTATGCAAACAGCATCTGCCAGTATTTTTCATTCCACAGCCTGTGTTCCAATACCCACATATCTCACACTTTCACTGCTTCAGTAGCAATTAGAAAACAAGCTATCAGAATTTATGTTTCAAGTACAGGTTTTCCTAAACTTCCAGATCAGCATCTTTGTTAAATAAAACTTTTTGTCTGTCAGCACAAAAAGCATTTTAAGCAGTCAGTGATATGAGGGCAGGCAAACATTCCACAAAGCTGCAGAACATCTCACTCACGGATATTGGTCACAGACTGAGATGTCTAGCACACTATTTAATTGAAAAGAACAAAAGAGCAACAGAAGTATTTATTGAAAAATCTTCAGATAATTGAAGAGACTAAGATGAAAATATTTTCACAAGATTTTATTGTATTATGAGTTGGGTTTTTTTTATGTGGGGCAGAGACTGAAGATTGTGAAATTGAATGAACTCTTAGTCATTAAATTCATGAGACAGACCTAGATGTTCAGCTGAACACACAGGCTAAGTCAGAATGAACATTTTATACCTCAAAATAAAATGTGTTGTAGGCACATAAGATGTGATGAGAAAGAAGTTCTTATACTCAAATTATTACATTCAGACCATAAGTGTGAATTTGGCTCAGGAAGTCTCCTGCCTGCATAAGTAGCACTGAATAATACTTAAAATTTTGGTCTGATGAAAATTTTTTTTCTTGCATGATTAGGAGTATTTCAAGCAATATTTCTAATATTACTATTAGTGCTGCCTTAAGGCAAAAGAGAGGAGACCTATGAAGTGTGACAGAATATCAGATCAATGTGAAGATTACTCTCTCTCCATGAGAGAGCCTGCTTATTTCCATGGCATCTTAGAGGTCTCCCTGTAGAGAAATGCACTCAAGCAAAACCAGAAGCAAAACTCTTCCTATTATATATTTAAATATTGCTTTGGAAGTGGCAGTGATATCATTCCTATCTTACTCCTTTTTCATCAGCACTATCTTTAAACAATGTGCTGCTTACTTAAACCACTCAGACAACAAAAGGATGCAATTTTGTTCCATTAGCATCTGTAATTTTCCCTGTAGTGTGACCATAGCTCCAAACTACAGTCTTTACATCCATTACCAGTGATTTGGAGTCTTAAATTACAAGCTTCACATTTCATGCCAAATTTACAAGTTTTATAGAGGTTCTGCAATTTGCCCATTTATCAAATAGTTTCCCAAACCTCAAGGAAGCAGGTTACTAATGAATAATGTCTGTATTCTAAGTAACAAGAATGCTTTGTACCCCCCAAAAGTCATGATTTATGATTTCAAGGAATCTAGTGAGTTTTTAAAGACATCTTGATTTCACATTCTGCCCAAAAGTCAATTAAGATTGCAAAACTACATCAGCCACTGTTCTGATGGCTTTAAATGTTCTAGCTGGGACTGGAATTGCAAGCCAAATTCTTTCATTTCGTACCAGTGCCTGGAGATACTGTTGCTGCAATAATCCTGAAGCTATTTGGAGCATTGTTCTGGATGCAGAATTCAATTCTAACAGCTGTAGGGCTCAGACCTCCATGTATTTAACAGAGTTGGGCCAAATCTGCAGAAAAATGCATCAGAAAGGAGATAACATTTGAAAACCACTGCCCTAAAGCAAATTAATGAAAGGAAAATGTATCTCATCAAGCTGTTCCTTTAGACAACTGTAATTTAACTTTTGGGTTTGTCTTGTTTAGGGGGTTTGATTTTTTGTTTGTTTTGCTTTGGTTTTGGTTTTTGGTTCTTTGTTTGGTTTTGTGAGGCTTTTTAAAGCTTTTGATAATTTTGCCAGTGACCTGAACATCAAGTAAAGTTCCTTTAGTTTCCTCACCACTGACGGAAATGTAGTTACCAGAAACAGAGTGCAGACCAAATAGGAGAATATGGTCAAAGGAAAAAAAAAAAAAAAAGACAAAGCATGACACTACTTTCAATACCAATTTTTCTATAGAAACATTTGTTGTGAACAATAAGGTATCTGTTACTATAGAAAAATTAAAAAACATGAAACTGCTTTTCACATTAGAATTGGACTTTACAAAGTCTTCCTTCCTTTTACAGTCTTTTCTGTAACTGAGTAGAGGTTATTTCAAGAGCCCCAAATGACATTAATTGAGTCAGTTTCTTTAGCACAAAACATGTAGAAACTCTTAAAACTTATCCAATATTTGCCAAAAACCACATACCCTTCTTAACACCCTACATTCCATTTTTTACCTCACAGGGTCTATCTGTTCATGTTGATCACAAAAAAAAAAAAAAAAAAAAAGTGGTTAAATAAAGAATGAACTAAACACTGAGTAAAAAGACTGTAAAGCTCAGATAAAGAGAAAAATCAGAGAAATACTCTTCAATTAAGGAGAATTACATACTGTGCCCACAGAATGTGCCAGGTGCAGAGTACATGATTAGCATCAAACCAATCCAGGACATCATGACTTTCATTCTCACTTGTACTGAGCAGTGTTTTTACAATGAAAGCTTTAGAGTTATTCAAATAGATGATTTACAAAACTAAGGTCTCCAAGCTCTAGAAATACTTTTTTTTCCTGCCATTAATCTGACATCCTTTCACCATTCACATATGTGAACAACTAATATTCACATATACAATATTTGCTATTAACATCAACACTTAAAGTCCACTGATATTACCAGTGGACCTATTACCAGAGGCTTTTTTGCTCACAACATAAATCTGCTGTGTAATTTGCTGCCATTCACTAGGTCAAAACTCTCTGCAAAATTTGGTGTTAGTGATTAAGCAACATGACTTCATGCCTCCAATTTCTCTGCTTTCCTTTGTTCCTAAATTGACTTATACAAGAGTATACATTCTGATTAACATACTCTAAATGGACACATGTCTGCATGCAAAGTACTTAATACAGCAGGAAACTGAAATCCATCTCCTTACTACAAATTGTAAGTAAAACCTCAAATGTAAATCATACAGCCCTGTGTGAAACATTTTAGTGCAATGTCAAAAATCAATGAAAACATTCACACAAAATTACTTTGGTTATTTAAAGTAAATTCAAGCCTTTGACCTGAAAAAGATGCACTTTCCCTACGAGGTGATTTATGCTTTGAGCCACATATCCAAAGGGACTGCATTTGCTTCTTAATATTGAAACTAATAGTGCTACATTTCCTTTTAAAATGGCAAATCTTCTGGGGGAATGTCCTCAGAACAAATAAAATAGGCATGAAGATAAATGGAATTAGTGATTTTCTTTTTTTTTTTTTTTTTTTTTTTTGCTTTAGGGCATGATATATTATAATTGGAAAGAATAGCTTACAAACCTCAAATGGAAAGAGACTTGCTAAATAATTGTCCATTATTTAATCTAATTCTTGTCCAGATATTTACAGAGGTTCCCCACTGCTATGTCTCCATCAGACATCACTAGCCAACTATGAAGAGCACCTATTGTGATAGAAATTCCCTGCAAATTTAAGGGATCAAAATTTCCTGAACCAGGAGCTGCCCTTTTCCCATTTACTGTAAGCTATAGGGATGGATTGATCATAAGTACATCCCCTGACACACCCCATTTATAACATTAATTTCATAGCCCAACCCCACATTTCAACTCTTTCAGGTTAGATTGAGATTTTTTAATTGCTTGATACTAACATCATGAAGGGGTTTTGACTGTCATTGAGCTACTCCTGAAGAATACATTAATTTCCTGATTACACAGACTGTTCCAATATTTGAGAGCCTGTATTTCTGAAAAAGAACAGAAATGGCTTAGGGCAAATGAAGCAAAGTAACCAATAATGTATAAAGTTTGTGGTTTCAGCATTATCAACTTGGTGGGGAAAAAAAAAAAAAAAGTATTGAATGCCATCAAGAGACATCCAAGTCCTTCCAGTTTTCACAATGGATATCAATGCTGAAGACAACTGATTGCTCTGTAAGTGAATAACAACACTCAAAGTAACATTTGCAAACATAATCCTGATGGATTAGAATTTTAGACCAAAAATAACAAGTTGCTATTTTTACTGATACCAAATACTTGAGAAAGAAAAAGGAAACCTTGCCACCTATTTATATTGGCTAATTGTACTGCAGTTAAGAAAGCACAGACAGATGAGAAATAATATTTACAAGTAGAATGATCCTTGGGGATAGTTAACAAGCTGTGTTACACAGTCAGTGCTACCCAGTCACAAGACCACCAGGCACACTCAGGGCTCTGAGCCCTCCGAGAGCTCCAACTTCCTCACAGATACTTTTTTTTCTCAGGGAATCATTTTGTCCAGGAAGCCTGCTATGTTAAGCCATTAACTTTCCCCAAACTGCACTAATTAGTCCATTAGCTGTATTGTTTTCCAACGAACAAATACAGTGTTTTATGAAGACATCAGGGTCAACTGTACTCCTAAGGGCTGTTTAATCACTTCCATTTCAACGCTCACACACAAATAGAAGGGAATCCCAACTTTTAGTGTCCCTAGCAGGTAACTAAGAAAGAGCAACAGTAATCTGAGGGTACTGTCAACAACAGAAGTGCTTTCCTTATTCAGTCACTCAAAGTAATCATGCTGATAATTTTCAGCTACATATGGAAGAGCAACTGCTTGTAATATTTCTGCCTTAAAATAGATTCCTCTGTCTACAAGCTTTAGACATGATTGTCTTTAATGCACTCTCAGGCAGTTGACTTTCACCAGATGTGTAATGCCTTCAAACCAGTTCAAGCAAAGATTAAAACAATTCAGACTCCTGAAAAACATACACCCAACATCTTTCCACCAGTAATCCAAAAATACTGTCAGACAAGAAATTAAAACAGTGAAGAACAAAAAATTCATCTGGAAATCTGGAGCCTAAATTGCCAAGAAAAGACCTATGACCAAGGAAGCTTGCTTTATGTCATCCCCAGGTACACATACAGTCCTTGCTAAGGATGTAAGGATTTAATTTAATCCAAAAATATTGCAATAATTTACCTCCTGTGACAAGGACAAGAGCTGGTGTAGGCTAAGCCAACCTCTCCAATAAAGTAAGACTGTACTTTAATACTGCATCTCCCCTCAGCTAAGCAGGAAAACTAGAACCCCAGAGGTGCAACGAAAATAACACCTCAGTTAACCTCTCTTCTCTACTCTATCTGAAAACCTTAATTTTTACAATATCACATTGCCTGTGAAGCTGCCAAGGTTCTCATTCATTTATAGCTAAAAAAAAAAAAAAAGATTTTGCTGATGTTCTGAAGCAGAGCAAAACAGGACAGGTCATGAACTACAGATAAAGCACTGAAGCCATTTAAGCATCCTGTGCTCTATTTCCTGAAGTGCATAAAAAGCATATATTTCAATACTGTCTGCTAAAGCCTGATTAAATTTGCATATCAAGTTGCTAACACTTTTTTAGTTGCAGCAAGATAAGTTTTCTTGCAGCAATGTATTCTAAGGACATAGCTAAACTTTCAGGATTTGGTTTTTTTATTTCTTTGTTTTTAAATCCTGAAAACAGAGACAGCATCTTTAATACCCACCAAACAGAACAGTAAATTAGAAGAAGCCCCACCTGCTGACCTTGAAAAGACCTTCCCTTTCTGGAGCCTTCAGAGGTACAGGATGTAAATTGTTACCCACAGAAAAAAGGAACAGAGAAGTTGGCTGGGTGAACAAGATCCTGCTATTCAAAAACTTTTATTGCTGAGCAACACATAATGTAGCAAAGCATAATTAAAACAAATATTTGAATATATTGTCACAAGAAAATAGGATACTGAATGAATGATTTATTCACTGTGAATACCTGGAGCACATTTAACCCATAGATGGAAAGTGAGAGTTAACTTTATACTACTAAATGCACCTAGCAGCTTGCTTTTGTTTTCTCTATTGACAGCTTGCAAAGTAGTTCCTTAAAATTGGTTCAGTTCTACAAAACACAAAAAATCAAAACAAAAACAAAACCTTTTTTTTTTTTTTAAGTGCAATAAAAGATGACCAGAAAATTACTTTCAGTTTAATAATACTAGGTAGAATAGTTATCCCAAAATGAGTAAGGATTAAAAGACCAACATGCTCCTAAACAACAGTAAAGAAATAATTTTAGACAGAAAATTAGCAGTTTTGTTTGGTTTCCCATTTTAATGGGTTTATATTTGTAAAACTTGCTCAGGTGGAAAGAAGCTTGAGATGTTACCATAGTTTGTTACTTCCAAGGTAGCACGAGAGTTTCATTTTTCATTTTTTCTGCTTTACAACTACATACATGTATTTATCTTTAATTCATCATGTATTTAGTGCTTCTAATGTAATCAATAATTTCAGTAGATAAACTTAAAAATCTTTTGATAAACTCCAGGCAACAAATAAGAAGCAGTATTAAACCTGAAAAATGCTGAAATTAACTGGACCAAAAGGTGAGTAGCCTTATCAAAGCCCATCCAATATAACCTAATTGTGGATTTGGTCAACTCAAAATATCCACTCTCATTTTTTTCTGTTCTAAGACTTACAGTTCAATACCATGGAAACTCATATTCCTAAGCTTCTCTTATCTGGTTGTCCACAAAGGTTCTGATAAAATGTAACTATTGGAGCCATAAGATCTGAGCTTATCTTATGTCATTGGATTTTATAATACTTTAGGAGGGTATTTAAAGATTATCTACCGAGTAGATGGAAAGCAGAAAACAGAGTGATACTACATTCTATGAAACAGATTTCTTGTTTAAGAACAAGATGTCACCTTCAATTTATGGGGAAATTCATAACTGGAATAGCAAAGATTCCTGCAGATAAAACTAATAGCCACACTGTTACTCTATTCCCTCACTTAAAGATGGCTTTGATGAAACTGTCTGCTTTTCATTGGCTCCCTCTAGGTCAGATACAGGGGTGCTGTGGAACCAGACACCATCTAGATACAAAAAGCCATTTCCTAGGGAGACTGATTCCCTGCAGTGGCTCTGTGATGACTGTCACCCAAATCCTAGCTCAGCATGTCAGACAGAGCCCACTGCCAACTGCTTTCATCTTCTACCAGACAGCTTTCTCCTATCAGTGCTCTACATCTGGATCTGCACCTTACAGACACAGGTATGACTAACAGAGACAACCTTCTGAAATGCTTTATATTTTAGTTAGCATATTTTCCTGTAGTTCTTGACTGAATAAAATACGTGATACATAAGAATTTATTTTACAAGCAAACTCTCTAGGAGGCTAGCAGGATATTTTCCTGTAGTTCTTGACTGAATAAAATACATAAGAATTCCTCTTACAAGCAGACTCTCTAGGAGGTTAGCAGGAGAGAATAAGCTCCATTTTTGTCTCATTCTTCTAAAGGATCATTGGCACAATTGGCAGTATTAAAGAAATATCAGGTTTGAATGGGTAAGTAAGGTGGTAAATGCTTTCACAGCACCAGAATCTGAGATAAAGGGAAAATCAGTAGTTTAATTCAGATAGAAACAATGATCTAAAAAGAGAAATAATCCTCCCACCCCATCAACAATCATATTGCTCATTTGGGAATATTCTACTCCTATAGATATATGCTCTGTTAAGTAGAGCAGTCATTGGTCTGAAAATTGTCAGGGTGACAGAAGATCAGGCATGAGATGTCTGAATCACTTTCCATATTCACCTGCCCACCCAGTACTCGGTCATTTCTTTTGTCTACAGTGCACAGATATTCCCACCTGAACTCTTCCGTGGACATCCGTAGTATAATTCAAAGTACAGAAATATTTTCCAGTAAAAGTGGAATAGTACCTCTGATATCACACATATTAGTAGCCAAAAATGGAACAAGAAGGAGCAGGCTTTCCATATTGGCATTCAAATACTGAGCAGAGGATCAAAGCCATATAGGCATGCAGAGAAAATTAAGGTTTCTTCTTGAAGGAGCTGTTTAATCCCTCTTAATTGCAATTATCTAAAAATAACCTCTAAACATTAACACTTCCAGGCCTGTATGACATTTTCAACTAGTCCAGAGGAATTATCTTAAATCTCCCACCCAGAAATCCCCAAGATAGATGTACAGATTTTCTATTCATCACAAAGGTTTTTAAATAAGCATTAAGTCAATCTTAATGGCAATATTGATCTGTACACTCATCTATTTAGCACACAGAAGCACTTTGTGATATTAATATTTTGCATAATCAATACCAATGGGGAACAGGCAAAAGGTCCCAAGTTAAGCTGTTAGCAGTAGTCACAAAAGCAGCTTTGAACACTCATGTGTATCAGATTCAGGTGTCATACTTTGAGCTATTTATTTGGTAGCCAGTAGCCAGATTCCTGTCATCAAAACAACTTTGTTTCAAGCCCTTTAGACTCAGCAGAGTCTGAAGTTCATAATTAATTCTGTTACATTTGAAACAAAAAGAAAAAATGCACTAGCATTTTCATCATTCTCAATGAACACACTAAATGTTACAAAATTCAAAGTATTAATTATGTTGACATGTGTAATATTACACCATGATGCCTCTGTGTACCACAAGAGGATCGAGTTTGAAAAAGGATTTAAAAGGTAAATATTGATAGACAAGACAGCAAAGTAGAACCAGACTACAGAGGACTTAGGGTACACAAAAGAACAGTAAGTCCAAGAGCAAAACCCTTAAATTACTGTCTTTTAGCAATAATACAACCTAATTAAATTAAATAATAAAGAAATTAAATAAAAATAAAGAAATTTTTGCATGTCCGATTGAATACCTATTTAATTTGAAAAGTTAATACGTTAGGAAAATTTCATGAAAATACCACTTACCATAAACCAAAATTTAAACTTATTTCTATTTATTGTGGGTCATGACATGCTTATACTAAATAGAATATAATAGCTTGAATTTAAGCCTATGTTAAAGAAAAAAAAATTATTCTGACAAAGATCACTAAGATACAGCATGCATTTAATCACATAAATCAAAAAGTGGATCTGACAAAGGCTTTGGTGAACTTGTTAAACAGATTTGTCATCCTTAAAACATCTTCAGCTCTTCCTCATAAGATGATACAACACGTAAGTTTAATAAAAGTTGTTGCTTCTTCTGTGCAAGTCTGTGAGAAACAGGGAAAACGGGAAATGTTTTTTGAGCCTGGAAAGAAGGTCATATTTTCTAATGTAGAAGACCAAATATCCCAAGTAAGATGCAATGTCATGCTGACAAGTCACAATCATTGCTTGAATGCACTACTCATTTCTAAGTAGAATATATTCAGTCTCAATATGAACTTACACACCATTAGACATACTTTTTCAGGCTCTTCAAAGACTTTTTACTCAAGGTTATAAAAAAAATCTATTTTAATATATTTATTTTGTCTTTGTAAGTAATTTGTGCACTTTTCAAAGAGTCTCCCTGTTACCTCTTTCAGTGGGCTCCAGTCATAACGAGGAGAAATGAGCTTTAACCTATGGATTGGAGCTATTTAGATGCTGGTCTTGGCTGAAATGAAGCTTGATGATCCAAATACTTCAAAATTAAATTCAGTGTTTCAAAGCCATGCACATACAACATGAATAAGCAGCCACCAGGTACACCCAGTCTTTTAACAGTTCTGTAGAAATTAGCCTTTTCTAAATCACTCAGAGTTCTCTTTAGTCCTAAGGCTTTAAGTGAGGGTCAGGAAAGATTCCATTATTTCTCCAAAAGGAAACAAGTAGACCTCATAGATAGCAAAAATGTAACTGAAGTAGTTTTGCAAAAGGAAAGCTTCATTTGCCCATTTAAAGATGGTCTTCCACAGCCCTAAAAAGTGTAAGGAACTGAATCAGGATTCAATAAACATATTCCTAGGGAAATTAAAAATAATCAGAAATCATGAGAAAAGTAATCAAAAGAAAATGAAGATGCTCCCAACTCTTCATTCCTACCCTTTTGACTGCATACTTAGATGGCTCACCCCACTCTAAGAACTTTTCCACAGCATTGCTGTACTTCCACTAATGAAGGCTGAAGATGCCCTTTAAGAAAAATAAAATCTACATCCTTGCTAATTTTCTGTACATTCTTCACTATTCACAGCCTTATCCAAACACTACAAATCATTCCTCAAATGTAAGTAGAGTGCCATTAATTACATATTCTAAAACCAGGATTTTTTTATGAATCAGTTTTTCTAGGCCAGACACCATTAACCTTTAGTGATTACACTAAATGATACCAGAGACAAGCAATCACCTTTAGGACATTGTGTACAAGACTGCACAGTCAAGTGACCTGGTAGAATCACTTGTTTCCAGGAGGAAAATTAGGT